>NW_022103906.1:58071252-58073426 GCF_000313985.2 Echinops telfairi | reverse complement strand
GAGGCAAAACTGTAAGTAGGTCTTATTTTCGGGGGATGTCTTACTTTCGGGGAAACAGGGTAGCATGGAGTCGGTTTTAATCCATCTCATCAAGGGTCTTCCTCTTCTTCCCGGACCCTCTTCTTTATCAAGTGTGCTATCCTTTTCATTGTATGATGTCCAAACTACGTAAGATGAGTCTCCACATCGTCACTTCTTCCAAGACAAATTGTTTGTACTTCTGACAATCCACAGTACTCTAAATAGTTCTGAACACCATAATTTAAAAGCTCAGTTCTTCTTTGGTCTTTCTTAGTGATTTTTTAAAATTAATAAATCTTTTTATTGAGGGCTCTTACATATAACAATCCATACATCTATTATATCAAGTGGACAGGTACAATTGTTGGCATCAACAATTTCTAAATACTGACTTCTTAAGCCCTTTGATAGCAGATTTTCCCCCTTCCTTCCCCCACCCTGCCACCCGTGAAGCCTTATGATGTATTGTTATTTATACATATCTTACACCTCCCATCCCATCCCTTCACCTACTATCCTGGTATTCATCCCTTGAGAGGGGTTAATCTGCCATCTTTGCTGTCCGTTCCCCCTCCCCTCTCCCATCCCCCCCTTCCTGGAATCGTTATTCCCATTACTGATTCTGAAGTTTGTCTCTCCTGAATTCTGTATATTGAAAGCTCTCGTCTGTGCCGTTCTATGTACCTGTCTGGTAGGATTTGTGTGTGTGTGTGGGGGGGGTCTTAGTCACTCTCTCACATCCATCTGAAGCAATGGGTAATACCATGGCTTGAGTCGGGCACACCTTAGCCCTCAAATGTGGTTCGAAAATGAAATCTTTGACATCAATCTTGTCTCCCTTTATCACACTGTCCCAGAGCCCAGTTGTGAAGATTTGTTTTTACACTGAGTTGTAAAACAGAATAAAGGCTGTAGTCTTTGATCTTTATCAGCAGGTGCTTCAAGTCCTTCTCCCTTTCAGCAAAGCTGTGGCATCTGCATACTAAGGATTGTTAATGAGCCTTCCTCTAATCGTGATGCCACGGGCATCTTGCCCAGCTTCGTCTGCCCAGCATTTGGGTTGAGTAAGGATGGTGGACTACAACCCTGACACACAACTGCCCGATTTTAAACCATGCGGTATCCGTTTGCTCGTTCCATTAACAGTCTCATGTTTCCACAGGAGCACAATTAAGCAATGTGCAATTGTCACGGAAATTTCCGAAATCCTTGATTTTGCATCTATTATTGAATTGTTTTTAAAAAAAAAAATTTACTTGTTTATACTTTGTCCATTTGTTGCTCTTACATATTGTGAAGCTGTATCATTTGCTGGATATAGATGAAGAATTGTAATATATTCCTGGGGAACTTTCTTCAGTCATACACATTTTGCCCTAGTGTTAATTTTGTGTGGTATTTTTGGGTGCCACAGCATTTGTTTCTTTAGGTTTAGCATTATATCTATTTTCATACTTTTCTCTATTTTTTAAGCCTTGTGCATATCTTCAGTAAGGAACATATAGCTGGATTTTTAAAAATCCATTCCAGGTATTAATACTTTTTTTTTTAATCTAAAGGATCCTGGTTGATCTGAAAAATGAAATTTGGTATCAAAAATGTCATGACCCTGTATGTAAAGCAGAAAACTTCAAATCTGCCTGTAAGTTACTTGTTTTTTACAATGCTTTCCACAAAGTGAGAAATCGACACCTACTCTAAAGCAGTTTTACTGTCTCCGGCTCAGGTGTCCCATTGCCTCCGGAAGTGTGTCTCCAGTTGCTTCTCACAGATGTAAGTGCACTTCTTTGTTTCTCATCACTGTCCAGTTCTGAATGGTCCGAATGACCAGAGAGCGGAGTAGCCGGTTGCATCCAGATTGCTTTTAAACACCATGATTGGTTGGTGCCTTGTTTTCACTTAGAAATCAAGTGTAGCAATGGTCTCACTTCACCTCATACCTGAGAACATGTACCTCATTCTTATTTACTGCTTGCATAGCCAGTGTACAGAAATTCATTCAATCCCAGACCTTTAAAAAGTTTTTCCCTTTCCTTTACAAAGTATACCAAAAAATACACGTCTTTGTATGTGTTCTTTTGAACATTTCTCCCTACAGGACAGCTTTCTAGTAGTGGCACTGAATTAAAAGGTAATGCATCTCTAATTTCCAA
>NW_022103906.1:58064950-58070451 GCF_000313985.2 Echinops telfairi | reverse complement strand
GGGGGGAGGTGGGGGGGCGTTCACGGCTATCAGGCTTTTTCCTTAGTGTTATATTTGGACTAAAAGTCACCTGCTACTAGCTGAACAAGTCCTTGAACTTACATTCTGTTCAATGGTGTGGTACTGGTCTTATCTGATTATACACAGTCTACTGACTCTTAAATATCCAAGTGAGAAAGGGTGAAAATCTCAGTTCTGTCTATGCTGGCGATAATATAGCTAAGTCAGATTCTATGATAAACTAATACATTTAAGGAAAAAAAAGTCTTTTGAAATAACCAAGAACTGATGAAAAAAACCTTTGGAGGAAAAAACACTTTTTGTCTTTTCCTCCTTGTTCATTTTAAGTGTCAGTGGAAGTTTATTATCATTGGTTAGACATCTAAAATTTCAAACATTTAAAAAGAACAGTATAATGAATATCCATTTATTCTTAAGTTACCATTTTGTCATTTCAAAAGTACCTGAGCTGCAGGGCCAGCAACAGTTGGATGGGTGGGCTTGTCCTCATGGTTTGCGACATTGGAGACACTGTACTCATTCAGTGCAGGCATTTTAAAACCTGTCAAAGAACTGGCCTTTTTACTCGCCATCTTACTTCAATACCAAAAACAAACTCAGTGCCATCAAGTCAGTTCTCATGGCCACTCTAGGACAGGGTAGGACTGATCCATGGGTTGCTACAGCTGTAACTCTTTACTCCGGTGGAAAGCCTCAACCCAGAGTATAGGGTGAAACCACGTTTTCTAACTGTTACCTTTTCCTTCTGCCACCTTCGCTTATTCCCCCATGGAACAAAGGAAGAGGAATTCACGACAGCTGAAGTCAAGAACAGTGAAACTGAGAATCCTCATAAGCCACCAACTAGCAAGTTATCAAAGGGTGTGCCTTCCATTGATGACTGGGATAATGGCATTGACGATGCCGGTTTTTTAGAAGCCACTGAAGATGCTGAATTGGTTGAAGCAACAGAGAATAGTCTTCTGCGTTACAACAGTGGGATAGATGAAATTCCTGATGAACTACTTCAGGAAATAGTACAGGAGTAGCTGTGGACACTTTCTAGATGGATGCTTCTATAACTAGGTTTTAACTTGCCTGAACATTGTTGGATTTTATAATGTAAACATTAAATTAACTTAAACCTATTTATATGAACTAAGTTTTATCACATTGCTGTTCAGCTATATATATGTATCTTTTTAAACTTATGTAAACTATTTTTATTAAAAATTCACTTTGGTGTAAATAAAAATCTCCACTGATATACCGGAATTAGTCTATCTTCACATCTATTTGATATATAGTTTAAAGCATGGCTGGAGGTAATTAGAATAAGGTATTAACATTTTATAACTTATTACTCAATAGCTAGAAATGCATATGACACAAACTATACAATCAAACTGATGCCGCTTATTTGATTTGATGACAATATCTTATACTCTGGTGACTAAACCAGATATCCAACCTGAACAAGCAGACAAGTGTATTTTCACCTATCTCGGTGTTGTTTTAACAATAAAATGTTCCATTGAAACTAACATTAGTATAGTTTGTGTTTTCCCAATCTTGTGTGGAAAAACAGAAATAAGAACGTACAGCCCCCTTTAATTAAAAAAGAATTTTATTTACAAGTAAGAGTTTCAGAAGGCTGACAGTGGCATGAGGCGGGTCTCTGTACAGGGACAGTCCAGTAGACGGTCTCATTCCTGACCAAGGAGCGTCTCTAACTGATGGTTAATATTCCGCAGGTGAGTTTCAGCTCCCAAAAGACCCCGTGCCTTCATTAACAGAGCCGGGAGGCTTGATGCATCATACTGTGGGGAGGAAAGCATTCTGTTTAGATTAGCACCCACAGTATGTCTTCTAAGCAGCAGAATCTTATGGTTCATTAGCGCTTCTGTTTAAATGATGACCATTGTGAAAACTAGTTGTCATCTATTTTTCTTAGGACAAAACTGATCATATACAGATGTGGTGGGACCTGTTCTGCACAGCCACGTTGGTCTTCTCAACGCGGGTCAGCTGGCTGGAAGAACTGTGGCATCGGAGTTAGTTAAAGAGCAAGCCTTTCCTGCGACAGACAGTGGGTTAGAGTGTGAGGTCTGCTCACCTCAGCTGTTTTGAAACCAAAGCATACAGCAGGTTTGCTCTTCCTGATAGAGCAGGGAGAATAGAACATTAGGTTTAAAGACAAAAAGCCCATCATGGAGGAAAATTGTTTACTGTGGAGATCATTTCACTGTCTTACAGGTTACCCGTGCCATGGTGGGATTAAAAGACAAAAATGACAATATAAGCCCAATGGATGTGGAAAGCCAAATCTGATTCTTGGTTTTGGAATCATTAACAAAGCTGACCTTCCTGCAGCTCCTTTCATTCCTTCCTATTGCACCCTGTGGCTGAAGGGTGACTGTTTTACAGCTCTCCTCGTAACAAACGGTATCATGCTGCACATGTTTGTAAATGTTTGCCAGACTAGGACTATCACCCATGTAAGGGGATGCTACACAATTCACTTTTCAGAACCATTTGAGAGCCATTGGACATCTGTTCTCTGGAAGGGCCAAGGAGAACTAACGTTTGTAGTTCAGGACACCCAAACACCACACACAGACTCTGTGAGGCAAATGGGAAGGTTGCTACATTAGCAGCACAACAAGGCAAAGAGCAGACATTAGGAAGAGGTAGTGGATTCTAAACAAAATAGGTGCAGTATGTGTGTGGTATTTACCAAAGTTGTTATTTGCAAATTCAATCAGTGCTACTCTCAACTCATTACAAGATTGTCATCCATTACAAAAAGAGTCATCCAAAATCCCCTTTTCAATAATGCTGGACTAGTTGGGCAGTATCATATTGAAAAAATAAACTTTAAAAAACATTTTTATTTCCAGTTCTCGTCTGCTTAAGAGGCTAAATTTCCAGGGTGACGTCAAAAGCGTAAAGTTGAGGTTGGGAGTGGAGAAACAGCTGCAGGGATGTGTCCATGTGTGAATGTCTATAGCATCACACTGCGGTTTATGTGTGCGGGATCACAGCCACCCGGGACGACCCGCAGAGCCGCCCCAGGGCTTCTAGGCTGCAGTCTTCACCGAGCAGACCGCCAGTCTTCTCTCCCAGTTCAAACTGCCTGCCTCTTGGTTAGCAGCAGGGCATTTGCACATATGTGACATTTATGACAATATTAAAATGTGTTAAGTATGTATCATTTTTTCCAATTGCTAAATCTCTCTCAATCTATGCTGGATGCCACAGGGGCAACAGCGGCTGTAGGATTAATCCAGAAGCAACTAGATTAAAGTAATACGTCACATTTCCCGGTACTATATGCCTTTCAACTGGACTTCTCAACTTCTACAACTGCACCCGCCACCGATGGCTCACCAGCTTGTTTTTCGGAGGTGCTCGAGCCCTTGTCTAGCACGGACTAGACAAGGAGTGAGAGAGGTCAGAGTTCACTTCAGAAGTGGCCTCAGCACGGTTATGATGAGAACGTACCACCACTGATTCCGGGCGGTTCTCTAGCCCCGTCTAGTCTCCATAAGTAGCTAAAACAGCACGGCTGTAACCCTGGGGTACAATGGTGCTGCTTACGGGGAGCAACATCTACCCCTGCAGCCCAGTAAAAGCACTGACCATTTGTGCGGTGTCTGGTTCTTTTTCTGGAACAGCTGAATAATCCTGATGAAGCTGCTGTAAGCCAGACAAGAAGGATGCTGCACTTGTAAGGGAAGATTTTCGCTCCTTAAGCTCTTTGTATTTTGTTTGGAGCTGTTCCAGTTGTGGTTCCAACCTTGAAACAAAACAAAAACATTTTCCCAAAAAACAAAGAAATATAATAAAGTACAAAAGTGTATGAGATTGAGTGAGTGCAGTGAGTGCATATGCAAAATAAGGGCTATGGAGTAGATGCTGGAAGATTTCTTTCGCTCTGAAGTGATCATTATAAGAATATGTGGTGACTAGATCTCAAGTGAAAGCCCAGAAGCAACTCCAGGAGGCACAGGAACTAACAAATCACTAGCAAGGACGGCCACAAAAGGGTGTGTCTTCTCTTGCCTAAATGACATCAAGCCATTTTTAGGGTTTGGGGAACTACTGGACGAATGCGCAGGCTGGGCTGAATGTTAGTGCCCCCAGGTCGGAGTTGGCAGGCATTACAGATTAGAGCACAGACAGAGGCAAAAGCCTTCCCCAGGCCTACTTCTCAAGGCTAATCAGACAGTGGTCCAACTACCACACCGGCTGCTGAACAAAGTGGGCCCTTGGGAAGACGGTTGCACCCCTTGGTGCCTCGGTGTCTCCCCTATAAAATAAAGAGAAGTCACTTGGATTTCATGGATCCATTTTTGTTTTGTTTTGATTAATACTTGTAACTTTTTATTGTGCAATTATGCACACAGGAAGTTGCAAAAATGGTACAGCGCCATGTACTCTTCAACCAGTTTTCCCAACAAGGAAGCCTTTATTGTGTAAGTACTACTTCCAAATTAACACACTGACGACAATACTGCTTACTGGGCTACAGACCTATGATAAGTGCTAACTAGACTATAGACCTGACTCAGTTTCACCAGAATTCACGTGCATTCACTGTTGTGTTATTCCTAGCAGTTTTAACACAGGTATAGATTCATGTGATTTCATTAAGCAACAGAGCCGTTCAATGCCCTTTTATACCTGTGCCACTACCTGTCTTTGTCTCTGACTGCCACTCGTCTGGTTCTTCATTCCGAGCAGGGCTAATGACACCTGTGGGCTATTACAAAGATAGCGGTCACAAACATTCTCGCATAGCTTTTTGTTGCAGATACAGGCTTTCCATTGACCGAGACCCACATGAAGGAGGGTAGTACAGGGGCACATGCTAAGTGTAAAAGACATTTCCAAACTCTTTTCTAGAGTGGCTGTAGTTTCCCATTGCCAGCAGGGCCATGGGCTCTATCCACTTTTGATAGGGCAAGTTTTTCTGCTCAAAATTCAACAGCATTTGAATTTAACAATATTCTCTCCCTTTAGCCACTGATAGATGTGTAATGTTATCGCACTGTGATATTATTTATTTCCCTGTGGACCAGTGGTATCCAACATCTTTCCCCGTGTTTCCTCACCACTTATAAACTACTTGTTCCTGTCTTCTGTCCAATTGCTGACCTTTTGAATTGGAAGTTTTGAACATTCTATTTTTCAACATGGGTCAGAGACATGTAAGGTTTGTCTACAAGCTTCCTAAATTTGTAGCTTGTCTTTTCATTTTCTTTAGTTCTTCACAAGCAACGATTTAAATTTTGATGGAGTCTAGTATGTCAATGCTCTACCTTTGGGGTTCAGGCAATTTGATGGCAAAGAATGCATCCCTCTGCCTGGGTGAGACCCTGAGGGTTTTCTCCTGTTATTTCTTTCTGGATGTTTGGTAACTTGCGTTTACGTTCACGGTACAAAACGAGTTACATTTTGTAAAAAAGGAGCTTGAGGCTGAAGTCACATTGTTGATG
>NW_022103906.1:58060461-58064200 GCF_000313985.2 Echinops telfairi | reverse complement strand
AGGATGGAAATGGTGCCAGCCCACAATTCTCATGGGGAGACCTGTGAGCTCGGCCAATCTCTCTGCTTCTACTGAAGCCTCAGACAACAGCTCTGGAGAAATCTCCACGCGGCGGCTCCTTTCATAGAACGTTGCATGATGGTGACAAAATGGATGTGAACAATCTTCTCTGTGTCAGCCTCTTCACCAAGGGCTGGCTCTTTCGCTCGTGTGCGGGTCTGGAGTCATGCCTTACATCAACAATCAACTCGCCGATGCATAACCCCAACACCTCCTCCTCGGTGCTCAGAGAGTGGTTGAGGCAGACGAACGTGCCCGACTCCAGGTGCACGGCCTGCACTGCCCTCCGTGCCATCTTGTCCCAGCCGGCTCTCATCCACTTAGGCCCACTTGGGCCTGGCCAACTGTGAAATCTTTGAAGAAGCTCCTTCTTAGGAGAACGCACTGCAAAGGCACGCCTCGGTTCTCCCGAGTCCTGGGTTCCAGGCGGCAGCGAGTTGTCTTGGCCTCATCAGATGTGACAATGAACACGAAGAGGCCTCTGGTGTCACCGATCAGGCGAACATGTGCTCCGTCTTCTCAGTGCCTTTGCCGTAAAAACACCTGACCGGTTGTCGAGCATCCAATGCTTGAGCGCTGTAACACGCTTCAAGTGCTCTTTGGGACTCCGAGCAGGACAGGGATCTCGACACTTCCATGGACCCATTTTTTAAAGTGCAAGGGATTCGAGTGGTGGGGGTGAGGATAACGGTGGGGGAAAAGGAACTGATCTAGTGCTGTAACTTTGTAAGTCAATGTGAGCAGTTCTTGAAATAAACCCAGCCTTCTGAGAAAGACCCAGCCCTGCCTGCTCAGTGTGTGAGTAAGCTACCACCCCGGGGTAGCTTGTTCATGTCTTAGACAATGACAGACCACATTTCTTTCTCCTATGCCTTTCTGATTAGGCTTCTCAACATCGAAAATCACACCCAGAAAAGGAACGAGAGGCTGCTCTTTCAAATACGTCAGAGCGGTCTCAACGCTGATGAAAATTCTACTAAACCAGCTCTTACCGGATAACTGCCTCAGGATTATAGTGAAGATGAATGGGTCACTATACAAAATAATTTAGGACTGCGTCTGGCACACAGAAAGCTTTTCAGTGTTAGGCATTATATTGCCTTTCTGTTTCTTATTCTGGCCTGGGTCAGTGAACCTGATCATGGGCCAACACCCGTTTACAGGGGCGACATGAAGACCAATGGACCAGAGAACCAATTTCTCCTTTCTCGAAATCCCTGTGGCAGTCTCTTCTTTAGAACCTACGCTCGGTTCGCACCATCTTTCCAGGTGATGGTAACTGTGGCCCAGGGCTGTTAAAGCTGGCTCTGGCGGAGCGGAAGTCGATGGCTACTGCGGGACTAGCCACACTCCAGCTCTCGTGGCCACTGGGCCTCCCAGAAGAGCACCAAGAACTACAGGCTGCTCAACAGGCTGGGGGTGTGTGTCACGATTTCTTTCACAGACGTGGGGGCAGCTCTGGCTTGGGAGGCCTGGGAATTGCTCCTGGCCCAGCTTTTAGCAAGGGGTTTACCGACCTCATTTAAAAAAAGGTGGTTAACACAGACATAGCACTTCGTGTATGCCATCACCCTGGGGCACTTTCTACAGGTTTGCTCGGTTCACTCTCCGAACACATGAGGTGGCAGGTATGACTGTTAGGCCCATCTTACAGATGCGGACTCTGAGGGCCAGGGAGGTTTGCTCACCCAAGGTCGCACAGTCACAAGAGGCAGGTTCTACAACCTGTGCATTCAATCATACATGTGCGCTGCCTCTCAGGCCAGAGTCCAGACACTGCTGGCACAAGAGGTCTACAGAGTTCTCTGCTGATCAAGGTTTTACAACTAGGAGCATAACCTACCTTCTTCATGGCTATCCAAAGCTAGGGCATTTGACTACAGCACGTCACTCCCTTCCGTTCCTCCCAAATGCACCCAGTATTATACCATGAATTCGGATCCCATCTTACCGAAGCAGTTCGTTCTGGGCTTCAATCAAACGCTGCCTTTTCTTTTCAATATCCGAAATCATCTACGTGATACAATGATGCCTCAGTTAATTTTGCAAGTGTTTGAGCACTGCCATGTATGAGAAACACAGCAGAGAACATCTTCACCATTATGGAACTTTGGTCTAGCAGGGAAGACAGCTGCTAACCATAAGGCCAGCAGTTCAAACGCACTAGCCACTCTGAGGAGGAAAGATGAGGCTGTCCCTTCCCATAAATATTTACGTCTCAGAAACCCAAAGGGGTGGTCTACTCTGCCCTATAGGGTTGGCGTGGCTGGCAGTGGGGCTGGGAAAAGAATAGCAGGCGTTTCTACCTGGTGACGATTTTGAAGGTCTTCCTAGCTAGACCTGATCTGGGTCACAGAAAAAGTGGACGGCAGGGAACGCTGTGGTCCAAAGAGAACATCTCAGCATCACACCCTTCACTACCTTAGCCATCACTTCCATCGACTAGCTAATAGCCTACGGCTGGATAATATTCAGACCGGTCCTTATAATTAACATCCTTATAATTAACATCGTCCAAACACTCAATTAGAGCTTGAGAGTGAGACTACAAAGGCTTATAACCACCGAGAGAAAACTACACATCTCACACCCACCGCTCTAGTAGCCGCAGTGGACACTGGTCCTCCAGTCCCGGATGCACACAGTGAGGACCCTGAGGTTGTTCTACGGCTGAGGCCGAGCTCCCTGCTTTCCGTCCACATTTACAGGGTCTGTCAGGAGGCCAACATGCCAGCAGCAGCCCGGGGCTCGGAAGGAAGTCTCCTAGCCACTAATCCAGGTTTTATCCCTAGTTGTCCTCTGACCTGGGACAGTTCTCTGGGGAGTATAGCTTCCTGACATCCACAAAAGCCATCACCAAGCATGTAAAGAGTCATTTTGGCCTCCATAGCCACTTCTAGGTTAATGTTGGAACACAAAGGGCTTGACTCCCCCCCGCATCTATAATCGAAAAACCCTTATTTTGATATCTGAGCAGCTTTAAGAAACAAAGATGATTAGAGTCCCTGTGCCTTAGCTGGCATTTACAGTGCCCACCACATTAATCAATTAAAATGCTGAACAAAAACTCACCACTCCTGAGTCAATTCTAACAGAGTAGGACTGCCCCTGAGTTTCCAAAACGGTAACTCTTTACAAAGCCTTGCTTTCATCCCCAGAGCTGGCTGGTGGGTTTGAACTGCTGACTCTGTATAACCACTATGCCATAGGGCTCCACGAAAACCTGACTACGAAGTAGAATAACCGTACACGGTGGGAAGAAACAATGCTGCCGTGTACGGTGAGGACAAACACCTGGGAAGCACGCATGGTGGCGTGTGGGCACCACAATGAGATGAGTGTAGTAAGTTAACGTCACGTGGTCTTAGGAATCTACACAAAATAAATATTTGCATGTATTTTTCAAAATTAAAGGTACATATAACGTGACTGTTGTTACATGTCACATGTCATTACATCACCACCAGGAATGCCAGCATTCCTAGGGCAGATGGACCCCAGGAGTAGTAAACAAAAATCAGCCTACACCTTGATGTCCGTGACCCATGCAAACCCACCGCCACCAAGTCAGCTGTGCCTAACGACCGTATGGGACAGAACGGGCTGCTGCACGGTGTTTCCGACACTGTCAATCCCCACAGGAGCAGCAGCTAGTGGGGTCAAACCTGTCAGTTAACAG
>NW_022103906.1:58057737-58059091 GCF_000313985.2 Echinops telfairi | reverse complement strand
TGAATGGTTGCCAGGGGCTAAGTTAGGACTGTGGGATGGCGGTAGGTGGGAAGTTTACGGAAACGTCAGTGTTATTATAAAACTGGGGGCCGCGTGGACAGAAGGGATCCCTGGGGCGTGGGCACTTTTCCACATCCTGACTAGTGGTGGATACACACACCTACAATGCGAGGAGTCAGCACAGAACTAAGTGCACACAGGTGAACACCAGGAGAGCGGAACGCTCAGGGAGGTCGGTGGACGGCACCAATGCCCGTGTGTGTCCTGATTGTGCGGTGTCACTGCCGGGGAAGCTGCCCGAAGAACAGAGACCGGTCTATATTTTTCTTACAATTGTATGTGAATCTACAATTCTCTCAAAATCAAAAATTGAACTTTAAAAAGAATGTAGATATAACTGATTATAACACGGATTTAAGGGGGGAAAAAGTCACAAATGAAAAATCTCCAATTTTAATCCTGTATGACTGATGATGTCCTTATAAAGAAAAAGAGCCAGAGGCCCAGGAGGAAGCGCTCTCAGGGGCCAAGAACGGAGCGCCTACAGGAGCAAGCCCGGGGCCACCAGAAGCTCGGAGGAAAGGAGAAGGATCTTGAAGAAAGCATGGGTCCGTCAAGACCCAGAATCCGGGCTTGGTGTAGTTATTTGAAATTAGTCAAATGAATGTTCTGAGAGACATTAGCAACATAAAACATGAACATAAGAAATACCATAGAAAGAAAAAGCAAAATTAGTTACCATAAAACAGCTAAACCAAAACCTGAATAGATGAAATGAATAGCTGAACAATAGAATGGACACAACTGAGAAATAAAAAAGAATAATAAAGGAAAATGATTTTTTTCAAAAAGCCACATTTCATGGGTAAGAAAAGAAGCAATACTATCATTCAAATAGTAGTCTCAAAAACGGGTATGAAGACAAGAATCTTAGATTAAAAATGATAGGTACATTGCTTCTAACTTTTGCATCCCAATCACCAATAACTATTAATGCATTTTGACTGCATGTCTGATCACTGTCCGACTGAAGCTGGTAGAATTCAATTTCTGCATCACTTGCTCTTTGGTTCGTGCATAAAGTTGAATAGTCGCCGGATTGACTGGATTTCCTTGGAGACAGATGTAATCCTATCACACACAGCATCAGACCTCAAGATTTAGCAAGATCCCTTCCGACAATGAAGGAAATGCCATTCCTCTTGCCTGTGTTATTCCCGGCATAGTAAATCATATGAGAGAATGGCCCATGTGGGTTTTTGAGACTTTTAATCTTTATAAAAGTAGACTGCCTCATTTTTCTCCCATGGAGTGGCTGGTGGGTTCAAACTTTGGACCTTGTGGTTAGTTAGCT
>NW_022103906.1:58053537-58055264 GCF_000313985.2 Echinops telfairi | reverse complement strand
GAATGTAGGTAAGTATCAGATAAGGTATTTTTAAGACAAAAATGTATTGTTAGGGATGGCGAGGATTACTACATAATCATAAAGTGTTCAATCCACGAAACAATCTCTAAATATATATATACATATAACAAAAATTGACAGAAACACTGGGAAAAACTGATTATAGATTAAGCACAGATCCAGTAATTAGAAATTCTATAAAGATCAAATGCTAGGTCATAAAGCAAGTCTTAAAATTCCAAAAAATAAGTACTACCAGACCATGATTCTATTACAACATATTTAAGAGAAAAGAGTAATGGAAAAATATAAATTAAAAATCTACCTATTTGAGTATTTAAAAACAGACTGGTAAATAAACTCAGGATTAGAGACAATATCACAAAGAATTGTACAAAATCCCTAAAACAGAATGCTAATGAAAATATTACACATCAAAGACTTTGATGACCGAAAGTGGCGCTTCAAGGGAAATTAGGTACATAGGAAGGAGCTTCAAGAAGCTCATGGAAAATTGGGATTATGAGAAGGAATTTTTCACCACCTTTTTGAAGCTCTCTCGTGTATCACTAGAACAAAGTACTTACACATACTCTGAGAAGGTTTCCTCAAATGCAGACAAAACTACATCCAACTCCTGGATGTCCCTGGTTTTCTTTCCTTCTAGACACCAAATAAATGCACCGTCAGAATTGTCACCATCTAAAACATTCAAATAAGTCCATTTACAATTTATTCATAGTGTGGTTTCCATTCATGGCTCAAAGACAGCCCAACCAGACTGCCAGATAGTTGTAGTTGAAGTAGCGTATGAGCAACCTCACTCACTTCTTCCTCTCCCAGGACAGTCTCCTGGGCCTTCTCTGCCAATCTAACTGCTGTGTCGTCAGCTTCTCTACCACTTATGCTGAAGCAGTCCAAAAGCAATTTTAGTTAGCTTGATGGGCTTTGGAGCCCTGATGGCACAGTGGTTACGAGTTGGGCTTCTAACCTTACGGTTGGCAGTTTGAAACCACCAGCCACGACGTGGAAGACAGCCATTTCTACTCCCAGACTGTTAGTGTCTCATAAACCCACAGAAGCGGTTCTTCCCTGTCCTGCAGGCTCGCTATGAGTGGAACTGACTCAATGGCAGTGAGTCTGGTTTGAGTTCTGATGGGCATTTGTTACCCAAGACTACTAGTGATGGAACTTGCCTTTGTAAGTGTATTTCCTGAATTTTAACCTGATGGACCACTTCTGGAATACATCAAGATTTCTCAATGTAGTCTCCTCTTCAATTATTGCAATATTTATGAAAAGCTATATACCGGACTAGCAGCCCTTAGGTTCTAGTTTCAACTCAGGCAGATCATGTAACCTTCCAAAGCCACAGGTTCTCACTGGTAACAGGAAGAAAAGAAAAGCAAAAACCATGTTCTTCCTGTTTATTGTGGGACACGAGCCAAGAAAATATCCATACATGAATTCGTGAAGTGCTCACAAAAGAAAAAACAAAACACTGCCATCGAGCCTTGTCAACTCATGGCGACAGGGCAGGACTGCCCCGTTCCCAAGACTGCAACTGCCTGCAGGAGTGGACAGCCCTGTCTTTCTAGCCTGTTAGGTGCTACGACAGTCCATTTCTAATTAATATCCAAATTACTTCTTTCTACAATTTTCACAAAAGAGACTGAGAAAAGACAGTTCACTTTTCCCTGATGCCAATTCCTTATTTAATACCTTAC
>NW_022103906.1:58051235-58052534 GCF_000313985.2 Echinops telfairi | reverse complement strand
GAACTGCTTCTGTGGGTCTTGAGCCTGTAACTCTTTACGTAAGTAGAAAGTTTTATCTTTCTCCCCAGCGTGACTAGTGGTTTTGAACTGCTAACCTTGAGGGTAGTAGCCCAACACATAGCCCACTCTGTCATCAGAACTCTTTTTCTTTCCATAAGCAACCATACAATTGGATGTGTGGCGGTTAATTTTATGCGTATCTTGGCTAAGATCTGGTCTCCAATTAGTCAAACACCAGTCTCGATATTGCTATAAAGATATTTAGATATGATTAAGATTTATAATCCCATAAGGAGTTAGTCTCAGAAATCCACAGAGGAAGTTCTACTCTGTCCTACAGGGGACGACAAGTCAGAACCGACTCAATGGCAGGGAGTTTGGGTCTTCCAGTGCAGCAGACTACCCTCCATAACGTGAGTGGGCTTCATCCCATCACTTAAAAAAGGCAAAGCCGACATTTTCCAAGGGAGGTGAAGTCGGCGTGCTGTGACCCAGGCGTGCTGCTGGGGCTCCTGCCCTGCTTGCCCCACAGAATTCAGCCTGGAGACGTCTGGGCTTTTCCAGCCTTCCACAAGACCCATGGAGCTTGTTTGCTGCCCCCTATAACCATGAGTCAACGTATTAAAATAAATCTCTCTCCAGGCCCTCACACATCTCATCCAGTACCTCAGGATTCCCACCCTAACAAGGCAGAGTAACAGACAGGGTCTAGGAATTAGGGTATGGCCCTAACCTTTCGCAGGGGCCATTCAGGCCCCTGAAGATTGTAAATGGCAAAATGATCTTTTCAAGGGACTGAAGGAGCGAGAAAATGCTCCCAAATATTTGAAACACCCCCCTCCCCCCCAAAAAAAAGGTGGCAATGGGCATTATGTCACCTTTTTTTTTCTTTTCAGAGTGACCTTAGGTTTGGGGGAAAGTTCCGAAGGTGCTGTGGCTGGAATAGCTCCGTGCTGCTGTGGGCTCATTTTCTTGGCTGGCTGATCTTGTCTGGTTCCACCACTGCTTTCAGATTCATCAAGGGCGAGCTGCAGGCTTTCTTCAAGCTGCATCGAGAAATATTGGTTTAGGAAACACAGATGATTGTAATTCTGCACGCAACCATGCATCATGGCAAATCCACACTTCCAATGTCTGAATGTCTATCTCAAACATGACAGGAACATAATCTTCCTATTAAGAAAAATGGCTGCATGACTAATGGATAGGAAGGAAAACCAGGATCAAGAAGCTCCAAATAAGAACAAGGGGGATTGGAGCAGAGGCCTGTGTTAGACAGGGTTCTCTAGAGAGATAAAA
>NW_022103906.1:58047966-58049214 GCF_000313985.2 Echinops telfairi | reverse complement strand
CCCAATAGGAAACCCCAAGGAATATTGGAACAATATAACCCTGCCTTCCTTCATATTTTCATTCAACTCAGTACAAGCATTTCTTAAACACCCACTCTGCAGTGCAATATACACTGAATAAATTATTTCTAAACTGTTTACTGCCTTGAAGGAAGACCAAATGATAGTAGAAAGTGATGACTTGGTAAGCATTTGAGAGAGAAAAGACAGATGATGCATGACTGGCGTGGCAGGAAGGGCATCGTGGATAATGGAGCTGACTTCTGAACATACTTTTCCAGACACAGAAGGAGAGAGAAGAGTATTGACTGAGTAGAAGGAAAAGCCAATGTCAAACCACGGTGGTATAAGGCAGCCTGCCTGTGTGATGCAGCACAGAAGTGCAGGAGAAGGTAATGCTAGGGAAGACCAGGGCTTGGGCTTGGACCTGGAGGTGGCAGGGGAGGAGCAGTCCTGGAGGCAGACTGCTGAGCTGTGAACAGTGAGCGTCCACCTGCCGGGCCAGCAGGATCCACCGAGGCGTCTCAGCAGTCGTCACAGTGGTATTGTCATGCCGAGAACCACCTGTACAATGTGTGCTGAAGTTGCCTGTGAAATTACTTCTAGGTGATTTACCTGGTTTGTTGGCAATATAAATTGTAGACCTGTTTACTAGGACAATAATGTGTCGGCTATCATAATTGTTAGTGTTGCCGAGTCGGTTCCGACTCATAGTGACCCACATTCAACAGAACAAAGCCCAGCCCGGCCCTGCGCCATCCTCGCAATTGTCATGGGAGCCCACTGCGGCCAGCCCAGCTTGTCAGGGGTCTTCCTGTTTCTCACTGCCCCTCGACTGGACCACGCATGATATCCTTCTCCGGGGCTGGGCTCTCATTGTGCCAATTATTTTAAAAATTAAGTTTATACTCCCTGGTTTTCATGAGGAAATACCAGAAGATAGCTCAAAAGATCGTTTTTAAAAAGCTTTAAGTTTTATATAATCCAGTAGTCAGGAGTTAGGCTGCAATTTGAAAAGTCAACAGTTTGAAACCATGAGCCACTCCTCGGGAGAAAGATGAGGCTTTCTCCTCCTCCCATAAAGACTACAGACTCGGAAACTCACAGGGCAGTCTACCCTGTCTTACGAGGTCACGGAAGCCACACCAACTCATCAGCAGTGAGTGAATTATCTTAAAGCAGGGGTTCTCAACGTCCCTGAGGCCATGACCCTTTACTACAGTTCCTCATGTTGTGGTGACCCCCCCA
>NW_022103906.1:58046041-58047749 GCF_000313985.2 Echinops telfairi | reverse complement strand
CTTCTTCCAGTGTCTTTCCCTGGAGGAGCTGAGGGGACCGACGATCCAGACAGTCTGTGCAATTCTTCCTCATCGGCATAGATGGCAGTACTGTGCAGAGGAGGAGCTGTAAAAGCAGCACAACTGTTACAATGTGGCACTTGGCAGTTCCCTGGCAACAGGAACAAGCAATGGCCATGGCCATGACCAAGGTGCATCGCAAGAGTAACACTGCGATGGGGAAGGCTGGGTGAGTCAAGGGGGCTGGATTGTGATCCCAGTGGTTTGACAGGTAATGATGGAAACTGCAGCTATAGCATGTAATCTACTTTTGCAAAATGCCAACTTTCATGATACATGTTGTAATACGGGTGAAACTTGAAACTATCAATTCAAAAGGTCAAACATTGTAAGTTGCTGTTGTTTGCGATGATTGAATTGGTTCAATCTCGGTGACCCTCTCTCTACAACAGAACAGAACACTGCCCGATCCTGTGCTGTCCTCACAGCCACTACTATGCAGACAAAGTACAGGACACAAGTCTCAGGACCACTGTGGCTGTACTTCTTCCAGGAAAGACGTTTGTCTTCTGCTGGCAATTCATAGCACAGTCAATATTCATTGCAAACACCTCAAGCAATCTATCTCTTTGTTGAAAAAATCTCAATTGGTATCCCGTCAATTCCAAGAGTCTAATTTTTTTTTGTGTGGCTATTGTCTTCAGTGCATGCTTGGACTTCCTTCAATACCATCAGTTCTTTATCATAAGCTACCTCCTGAAATGGATGAACCACCACCAATTATTTTTGGTATAAAAAATCTGTACACTGTTACCTTTGATGTTTCCTGCACTGTGCAATTTTTTACTTATAGAAGGCTTCAACATTGCAACTTGAGGCTTGAATTTTCTTCAGTTCTTTCAGCTTAAGGAATGGGTGTTCTTCTCTTTGAGCGTCTAACTCCAGGTGGTCTCTGCACATTTCATTAAGAAACTTTACTATGTCTTCTCACAACATCCTCTGAAATCCTCCGCTCGGCCCCTTCATTTCATCGCTTCTTCCTTTTACTTTAGGTATCGTATGTACTCGAGTACACACCGAGTTTTTCAGCACATTTTAAATGCAGCTTTTGTTGTAAAACTAGGTGCCTTGGCTGATATTTGGGTCAGCTTATACTCGAGTATATACGGTACTCTAAATTCAAGAGTCTCTTCTGACATCTGCTTTGGTCTTTTCATTCCTTTTTAATTAACTTTTCTTTTTGGCTCCAGTTTGGCTCTTCAACTTACATTGCTGTTCTTTTTGTTGATTGATACTGAATTTCTCTATCATCTTTCCACAGACATAGTTTATTAATTTCCTGTGTATTACATCCGGCGAAGTCCACATGTACAGTTGCTGTTAATGTTGAAAAAGAAGTACTTATAATAAGCCATTGGTCTTTCCAAGATGCTAACATGTGATCTCCAATGCTGTTTCTCTCATCCAGGCGGAACCTTTTCCTGTGGAACCTTTCTTTTTATTTCCAACTTTCTCAGCCCAGTAATTATCAATACATAGTGATAGCTTATTTGACTTCAGGCTCAAAAGCTGGTGGAAAACTTGATTGTCTTAATCTTTAGTATTAGTGGTTGCTGTGCAGACTTGAATAACAGCTGTGTTAACTGGTCTTCCAGTAGGCCAGTGTTCCCCAAAGTGGGCCATACTGCTCCAGGGGTACAGGAATGAC
>NW_022103906.1:58025205-58043106 GCF_000313985.2 Echinops telfairi | reverse complement strand
ATATCAGACTTATGGCTTTGGACTGGCCTGGGTTAGGATGCTTTCTCAATGTTCAATTCCTTTGTATATAAATCTCTTTCTTATACACATATGAGTGTCTCCATGAATTTGTTTTAGTCTGCTCAGACGAACACAGGTGTGCTCTTTGGGGATCTAACAGAAGCACTAAACGAGCTCTGTAACATTTGTACAAGCAGGGCAGAGGCCAAGGGGCCATGCAGTTGAGGGGCTGAGTGCCAGAGGGAGAGGTGTGCCTGAAAACAGGCACTCCTGCCCAGAAAACTGTTTCTGACCCTGCATTGTGTAACTTGTTAGTTTCCCCCAAGAAGTCACATACTTGTACTGTCTGTGAGCTCTGTGTGGTCACTGCAACAGACTAGTGGACAGAGAGAGAATGACATGCGAGGGACTGGCAGTGTCAGAATAGCTCAAGATTAGAGGGAGGAGGCATGTCTGACCGCTGCCTCATGGGAACTGGCCTTGAACTGATAGGGGGCTGAATTCTCGTTTCGTTATGAAGCCGGAGGTCGTCAGACGCCGTCTCCACCCCATTTAAAATAAAGTATGCAAGTATTCAAAATTCTCTTAAAATAACACTTCTCGCTAGGTACCCTTGAGTCGGTCATGCCTCATAGCAAGCTGGTGCACAAAAGGAAGAAACATCACCCAGTCCTGTGCCATCCTCTCCACGATTATGGCCAAGTACATCGGCGCAGCCATGGTGTCACGCCATCTCAAGGGCCTCCCTCCTTTTCACTGTCCCTCTACCTCACCAACCATGATGTCCTTTCTCCAGGGACTGGTCTCTCCTGATCACGTGTCCAAAGAACATGAGACAAAGTCTTGCCCTCCTTGCCTCTAAGGAGCATGCTAGTTGTACTTCTTCCAAGACTGATCCACTTGTTCTCTGGCACTCCGTGGTCCTTTCAAGATTCTCCATCAGCACCGTAATTCAAAGGCACCCATTCCTCTTCAGTCTTTCTGATTCAACGGGCCACTTTCACGTGCATATGAGGCCACTGAAAACTACCATGGCTTGGACCGGGCACACTTTAGTCCTCAAATTATCATCCTTACTTTTCAACACTTTAAAAGGTCTTCTGCAGCAAGATATTCTAGAAGCAAGATCATCCAGCACAAATGTCTAATCGCTCTTGTTCTACAGGTCAGCTACTTGGCTCTTTCTATTCTTGATCTCCTTAGCCATCTGTGACACATCAAGACAGAAACAGTCTCATTTGAACAATGCACGGTGCTCTTGGTCCTGTCTTCCTCACATGCTAAAAACGTAGGTGACACTCAGCAGACGGTCTCCTGAAGGATCCCTGGTCTCAGGTGACTTAAGAGGAAATAGCCCCTCTTCTCCTCCTGGCTCTATTAGTAGTATGGTGTGAAAAACATATCTTACATTCTTCTTGTTACAGTATCACAGTAGGTAGATGTGACTAACTTGCTAACAAATGCCATAAGAGGCCTTTTACTTGGATAGTGATTAGAGTTCAAAGATCCTGTTAGTCCCTGAGAGTTGCAAATAGTTTGTGCTCTACTACTGGTCAACAGGGTGGCTGCTTGAATTCACCCAGTGGAGCCTCAGAAGACAGCCTGGCAATCTGCTTCACAATCCCAGGCTAGTAACCTCCTGGGCTGTAGGGAGTCAGAGGCGACTCACTGGCAGCTGACAACAGTTCCAATGTATCCAGACAGGAGAAAACCTCAGCTGAGCGACTGGCCCACTCCCCAGAACATACTTATATGTAGGCAAATCATTGTTAAGTTTGAAGACAATCCTAGATTTTTATCAGTTGCTGTTTTTATAGGTATTGTAGTATCTAGCCTACATGTTATTTTTTAGGATAATGATGTAAAAGACTAACCAAAGGCCTCATAAGGCTCCTCTTCTTGCTCATTTTCATCCAGCCTGCCCAAGCAGAAGGCATTTGAACGATCAGGAAAAGGGGACACATCAGGTGGCTTTTGGTAGGCTTTCTAAAAGAGAATAAATCAAAGTTACTGAATTGGCTCTAATAAGCAGAGAACGTGACAAAGTCCTATCTATTTTCAATGACATGCCTGCTATGACTGCCGCTTACAGGCACAATCCTTAGCACTTTGGGTGCAGGGGGGGGGTGACGACTCAGAATCTAGGGCAGAGGTTGGCAAACATTTCTATAGCGGGCCAGAAAGGAAATTGGGGTTTGCAGGCCACAGGGTTTCTGATGCCACTATTCGACTCAGCCACGAAAGTGTGAATGCAGGAAGAATGACTGTCGCTCTGTTCCAACAAAACTTTTTTTTGAGGACACTAAAATTTGCATTTCATATAATTTTCCTAAGCATTAGTTATGCTTTTGATTTCTTCCAGCCATGTAAAGATGTAAGAAGCATTCTTAGCTTGTAAAACTGTACAAAACCAAACCACAGTCAAAAAAGGAGAGCTTGATTTGCCTTGTGGGTATTCACGGACCCCTAAAACTAGAGCCCTCTGCCAAAAAGGATCCACATATCCAAAGTTCACCCCCAGAGGGGAGTGCGTGTAGGTGTCAGGGAGCCGACAGAGAGTGAGCAGTATTATCGTCCCATGAAGTTTCCTTTTTTTGTTGTTTTTTTTAACCAATCGAAAGCCCTACTGAAAAACCAAAACATTTACAAAATGAGAAAAAATGTGGAAGGGTACTATAAATAACTGGAAAAAGTGATGGGTACTATTAACAGGCAAGAACACATGAAGAAATCAGGGCGAGATGAGAAAGATGGGATGAAACTGGCAAACAAAACTAAACCATTTTCTGCTCGCAGCCCCACTGACAGACTGACTTCCTCAGGGAGACTGGGGGTGGATGCCGAGAAAAAGGGCTGACAGACGTGAGGGAATGGAGCTCCCATCAGTGAAAGGCAGCTGCCTCGGAAGGAGACAGGAAGGCTGGGATCAGGGCTGGTCGCTTAGATCCATCCTCCAAGGCATACTGGGCCCTAGCTCCCGAAGGCGGGCAGGAGGGCAGGAGAACAGAGAAACGGACATTAAAAGCAAAGACAAACCCAAGCGCGATGAGGCTGGATGGGAGCCAAGCACTAGGAGCACCGCCCAGAGGCGTTCTGAGACTTCAAGTGAGTAAAGCAGCCAGCCAGTGGAGGCTGGGGTTAGGGCCGCCCAGCAAAGAGAGGTGGCGCAAGACAGAGAAAGCCCGGGCAGGACCGGAGAACAGAGAAGACTCCAAACCAAAACCAAGCTCACTGCCTTAGAGTCAATTCTGGCTCGCAGGAACCCTAAGAAGCAGGGAAGAACTGTCCCTCCGGGTTTCCAAGACAGTAAATCTTCACAAGGGTGGAAAACCTCATTTTCTCACCTAGAGATCATGTACTTGCATACAATGCAAATACCAATTCAAATCTGGACAAGCTATCAGAAAAAAAATTGGAATCAGAAGGTTAGATAAATGTACCTGTTTTGTACATCCATTTTTACTCTCAGACTAAAGGAATGTCTCTCGATACAGATACTCAGTATCCCTAAAATCTTGTTTTATTTAAAATAGTGAAAAACTGGAAATGGCTTAAGTTATGAAATGGTCAAGTAAAACTGTCATGTGCACTAAGGAAGAAATTATGATTTAAAACACAATTGCTTAAAAAGATAATGGATAAAATTTCTTTTAAAAAGATAATGGATAACCTGGAGAAAAAGGCCTAAGTCAAAAAAGCAAAATACAAGTGGTGTAATTTTCACAAGATGGAAGTTATACAAACCAAAATAAAGCCAACGGAGACTCAAAGAAACACAATTCTAAAATATTAACCTTATTTCCCCACACGTGACACGTCCGCGTAAATGACATGCATACACAGCACATTGCACGTAGAGTATCCGAGAAACAAATGCATGAGCAGACCGGCTAGGTCTGCAAAAGGTCTGAAAATGCATACATTTTCCCCATAAAAACACGATACCAATTTCTCCATGATTTGGGGAAAGAAGGAAACAGAATTCATTTGTCCCTATGATAAAACAGTTCACCAAAACAGCAGCTAGGGTGTCAATTGTGAGAAAAGTACATTAAGATTCTAAAAAGATAACTTACATCTTTCGTGTGGTGTGCTCTTCCCAAGGCGTTCTTTGAATGTTTCATACTGTAAAACACCAGAACACAGAAGAGAATTAGAAATATTTTTCAGAGCATCTCCCACAACCCAAAAAAAAAAAAAAAAAGGGACAGTCTTCACGGGTTGCACAGGGTCCCTGTGAAGAAATTTAGGTTGGAGCAAGATCCTTTTCAGGAAGCAGAACCCATCTCCCACAGATTTATTTGTACAGATCAAATCCATCCCAGCTGTGTAAGACAGTAACCTTCCTTCCTCTCCCTGGGGGGCAAGGAAAACACGGACTCCGGCCTTGAATCTGAAGTCCTACCGATCCGCAAACGCTAGCTGAGACATCTCTGCAGAAGTCAGCAAAGGGGAAGCAACTGCATGCACTGGGTGCCTGACACCTGGTCCATCTGGTGAACGGCTTTTCAACACACACTTTCTGATTTAGCTCTAACTCAAACCAAACTTACGACTGCTGTATCAATTCAACTGAGTAAACGTTGGCCTAAAAGCAGGGCAGAATGGCCCCCGATGATTTCCAAGGTTATTAATCTCTCCGGAAGCAGTGACCACGTCTTCCTTCCTCTCTTTATGAGAATAGAGAGCCTCTCGCAGTGGTTGGTGGCTTTAAACTGCTGACCTTGCTGGTAGTAGTCCAGTATACAACCCACTATCCCACTTGCCCTTTACTGGTGTGGGTCCAAACCACTGACCTCCCTTAGCAGTCGAGCTCTTTAAACACTGCACCAGCAGGCCCCCCTCTACCATCCTATGAAAACGGTAAACTAAGTCCACTGCCATCAAGTTGCTTATGAGGAATGGCGACCCCTGTGCTTCAGAGGGGAGCTGATCCCCTGGGCTTTTTGAGTGTACTCTTTATGGAAACAAGAGTCCTGGCAGTGTAGTATTTCTGCATTGGGCCGTGAGCAAAAGGCCAGCACTTTGAAAATACCAGCCGCTCCGCAGGATACTCTACTTCCATTAAAAAAAGAATCCAAACTCATTGCCATTGAGTCAATGCCAACTCTTCGTGACCCTGTAAGTCAAGGGAGAACTGGCCCTGTGGGTTTGAATGCTGTAAATCTTTACAGGAGCAGAAAGCCTCATCTTTCTCCTGCAGGGCAGCTGATGGGCTTGAACTGCTGACCAACTTGCTGTTAGTTCAATTTGTGTAACCCACTATGACACCAAGGCTCCTCCGTTCTTATTAAGCACAATAAAAAAAGCTCAAAAGCTCTTTTGGGCAATGGTGCTCACACTTTATTGTGGTCAGAATCACCTGGAAGGTTTGCAAGAACACAGATGCTAAGCTCCACCACTCTTCTGTCAGTTTGTTGCTGCACTGTACTGTAAGGTTTTTGGCCTTTCTCAACCGTTCATTAACTCCCACCAAGTGATGAGACAGTTTGCTATTAACGGACATAATGCATACAAAACTGTAACATGAGGATTGGTCAGTTTTGTCATCCTGCTAGGCTTAAATAGAGCCTGCCCAGGGGCAGGAAGGGGAGCTCACTACCACCAAGATGAAGAGCTAGGAGTAGACTAGTCTTTGATCCCAGGTTCCCTAAGCTGAAAACCTCCTAAACTTAGGAGACAAAGAAAGAACTGTAACACTGGAGATGGTAGGAATGGCAAGAATCAGAGGTAGAACCAGGAGACCAACAAGAGATGGCATGGTGAGGGGAAATCCATTGAATAAGAAAGCTAAGCACCTTCAGACAGACAGGAATTTTGCTGGCTCTGAGTGTTGTCTGCCTCGGGGCTCTTGTTGAAAGAGCTTGGCTTATAGACAAATGGAGCTACAAAGCATAGAGCCTTCGGGCCCAAACGGGAGGTTTGTGGACATTTATCTGTAAAGCTAAACAGCTTTGAGACTTTTCAGCAAACAAATGCAATGATAAAAGCACTCCTCAAAACCAAATTTGGAAGACAGCCACCAGGTCCTTCTAATGAAAACTGAACCAAGAGAAAATGGAAATTAACAAACATGTCATTAGTACTACAGTCAAGTAAAATTTTGCTGAAGATACTAAAAAACAGTTGCAGCACTTCATCAACACAGAACTGTCAAATAGAAGAGGGCACAGAACAAGGGATATTATCACTGACATCAACTGAAAGCAGAGTAGAGCAGAAAGATGTTTATCTACGTTATTCAGTGCAAAGACGCTCAACTGTGTGGATCAAAACAAACTAGGTAATACTCTTGCGCTCAGGTGGAACTTGTACATAGAGTCCTTCAAACACCAGAGAACTGAAGTAATAGCATGGGAACCCAATCTGACCTCCTCGGTTCCCTAGGCTAATTGCTACATGGCAGAGGTTAGACATACCACCATCCTCCATCCCGTGTGTCCTACTCTATCACCAGCTGACCCTCCCATAGCACTACTTTGGTGGCTGTGTTCTATAATTCATTATAAGGGCCACAGAGAATACACAATGGCCATGATTATGCGGTTGTAAGGGAAGGTAACAGATACAAATCAGGTGAGAAATGCTCAGAAAACAGATGTTTAGTCAGTTTCATCTCTGCCGTGTCCACACGCAGGCCTCTCCCTGGCCCTCAGCCCTTGGCCAAGCCTCTGCCAATGTTACAAAGCTCCTATAAGGCTGACAATAAATGTCTACAAGGCATGCCATTCTGCTGTAAGCCTCAACCCAGAGCCGCTCCACTTCCATGGGTCAGCAAACCAAGATGCTCTAGTTGAGAGTCTAAAGTCACTCCACTCTACAAACGAACCTCATGCCCCAAAGCACTCACCTTTTCGTGCTCTGAAAGCTGGGAAGTCTAGCACTTTGTTTCTGGCTTTGTCTCCTGGTGCTGCTGCTGCTGCTCATCTGGACTCCTCTGGTGTCAAAGCTGTCTCCTGGATCAAGGAGGATCAACATGTAAGGATCTGGGTGGGGGCTCAGCTCTTAACTACGGTTGGTAATAAGTCCTCTTTCCTGTTTCAGAGATGGCTGATTTTATACCCAGCTGGATGGCACTCACAATTAACCCTGTTAACAGTCACTCAGATTAATCATATAATCAATTAGTGTCTTTCCCATTTTCTTCCCCACCCCAGGAGAATTTTTTTCCTCCCAAGGGCCATTTGGATATTTATAACATCATTCTCGAGCCATACTGGTCAAACATTTAATGAACTCATCCCTAATTCAATGAATGGCTGTAACAGCATGTAATAATTACTGGTATTAATATTGTAGGCCTTACATGGCCTGTGGGCCGGGTGTTCCCCACCCATCTTTCCCAGTTTCACAAAAATAATGAAGGTCTTTGGTTGGTGTAACAAAAGTTATGGCTGGAAGAGCCATATTAAATAATTCATTACATTGCAGTGATACTGCTTGGTTTTAATCCTGAAAGATATGCATCAGGGTTGTATCCTATCACTATACTTATTCAATCTGTATGCTGAGAAATAATGCAAAAAGTTGGACCGTAGAAAGAATGTAGAAAGAATGCATCATCAGGATTAGAGGAAGACTCATCAACAACCTGTGATATGCACACACACAACTTTCTTTCTGAAAGAGAGAAGTCTTGAAGCACTTACTAATGAAGATCAAAAAATACAACCTTAGTATGGATCACATCTCAGCATGAGAAAAAAAAAATCCTCACAGCTGGTCCAATAGGCAGGATCATGATAAACAGAACACACCGAACTTGTCAAGGATTTAATTTGACTTAGGTCCACAACCATCACCTGTAGGAGCAGCAGTCAAGAAACAAAATGACACATTGCCTGGGCAAAAGAAGTGCTGAGACTTTTTAACGTGTGAAGCTCAGGCACCACTTCTGGGGACTAAGAAATGCCTGACACAAGGCCTAGTATTTTCAATCACCTCATATATGTGGACAATGAATAAGAAAGAATGAAAAAAACTGATGCATTTGAGCTTTGGTGTTGAAGAATAAAGTAACATAACCTGCTGGAACAGCGGTTCTCAACCCCCTTTGGGGCCAAACGACCCTTTCATAGGGGTCACCCGATTCACAACAGCATAACAGTACCAAAATTACAGTGAATTAGCAACGAAAATAACTTTGTGGTTGGGGGTCACCACCCCATGGGGAACTGTATGAGAGGACCGCGGCATTGGCAAGGCTGAGAACCACTGTGCTAGAAGAAACAAACCTGTTGTAAAGGACAGCCAGAACACACACTCAGAAGCCAGGACAAGGCTTCACCTCATATAATGAGTCAGGCGAGACCGGTCTCTGGAAAAGGACATCACGCTCAGTGAAATAGAGGGTCCGCCAAAGAAAAGGGGGAAGATCCTCCATGAGGTGGATCAACACAGTGGCCACACAATGGGCTCAAGTGCAACAACGACGGCGAGGCCGATGCAGGCCAGGCAGGGCAGTCTTTCACTCTGCTGCACGCGGGGTAGCTGCGCCTCGGAGCCGGCCCCACACAGGCCCCAACAGCAATGACAAGTCCTCTTCTGCACCCAGGCGGATTTCTGGCCATTCCTGGTTGACGTACTGATAGATCTTACTGTCTTCAACAAAATGTTAACCTCATGTTGTATTCATCCCATTGCTGGATCATTTCCAGTCTGTTGGATCGCCCTCATTAGGAACGGGCACACACACAACAGAGCTCTGCCGGTCAGTTGGCCAGGTAGCTACCGCTTTCCAGACTTCTTGGCCAGACTCCTGAGTGCTTCCAGCAACGTATCCATTCGCTGAAACATCGCCTCGGTATTCTGCCGATTCCTGAGCCTTTGATTTTTTTTTTTGCCAGTGTTTGCAGGGAAGCTTAAGCTTCTTGTTCATGTTCCCTCCTGAAATGGTTCGATGGGATGAAGTGACACAAGGGCTGCAGAAATGGGCATGAGGAGGTGCAGGACCAGGCTGCGTTCATCTCCGGCACAAAGGGTTCCCTGGGATGGGAGCCGACTCCAGGGAGCTATCAACAAGAAGCAACAGGAAAGACCAGGCTGGCATCTGTGGTTTGCCTTTCTATCAAGTTCCCAGGTGATGCTGATTCGCTAGCTGGCCACTTGCAGCAACATCATTTTATTGGATTCTCAAAACTCTTGAGATGGTAATAGTACTCATTTTAAAGCATTTTTAATAGATTGTGATCCTCACTTCAGAGAAACAACGGTTCTTTCTCCAAGTAATAGTAACAGAACTAGATACCAGATTATATGTCTTCACCGGAGTCCTTTCCAAGGTCTCTTAACAAAAAAAAAGGTCAGATTCCTCTGTGCCTTTCATAGGTCCTAGGGAGGGCTTTGGAAAGATGGAATTATAGCTGACAGCTATACATAGAGTTGACAGTCTATTTTGAACAGAGCATTTTGGGGGGACGGATGAACATAATCTCTTGCCTCTAACACAAAAATGTTAACCAAATAAAAACAACTCACTGATCGATTAAATTAAGTTGGCCTCATTTCAGCTGATGTCTAATGCCCCTAAATTCTTTTCCATCACTTTTTCTCCACCGGGGAAGTCCTTGGTCCTTCCCCACAGACCACAGGAGTCTAGTTCCTGGTTTCCCCACCTCCCTGCTCAGCCAGGCTCCATCCACCACCCCCACAAACACGCCCCGCTCTGCTGGGCGGCCTCCCACCCTCATCCCAAGTTCAGTACAAACACCACCTCTTCCGCAGGTGAGTGCCCAGGTGGAAGTCCTCAACACCCAAGCCAGGCCCGGGCGTGGTGGGGGCCAGGGATACACAGGCTCCTGACATCCCCAACGCCGCAAGTGCACATAACCCACGAAGCCAATTAACATTTCCAACCAGGTTTCAAACGAGAGCTTACAAAATAACAGTATATTGCTTGCGCCAACCAGGACCGTTCGGTCTTCCCAGATGATTGGCTCCAGCTCTACTCTCCTGGGTTTGATTTACAAACACGCGTGGGGCTTGCAAACAGGAAGGCCACAATGGAAATACTCCTAAGAGGACACTTAGCTGGACTGGAAGGCCTGGCGAACGATTCTGAGTCTCCCGCGTTCACACTACATTCATGCACACACAGTAATGAACACCAATGCCCCAAACTCACCGCGATCACCTGGACGCCGACTCCTACAACCAGACAGACGGGGCAGGTCTGGGCGCTTCTCGGACGAGCTAACGCTTAGGGGCGGAGAGACCCCGGGCTTCCTCTCGCAACACTAACACTCAAAACAACTCGCGTGCTTGCCCAGCACCAATTTCCCCACTAACTTCTTTACTTTTTACGAAAATCCCATGAAGCCGGCACTATTATCCACGTTCTACTCGCGTGGCAGCCCAAGCCCTCACTGCGGACAGGCGTCTGCGGCGCTCCCAGGCGCTTCCGCAGCTGCGATAACAGCGCCAGGACCTAAATCCAGACCGTACGGACCGCGCGGCGTCCGCCCAGCCCCAAGCCGCTCGGAGCAGCCAATCGCGACGGAGCCGAAGGCGCCCCCTCCGCTGCCACGTCGTGCGTTAGGCCAGGGCTCCTCCCCGACCTGAGGCCTGATGAAAAACCCGGCATGGATATCGTTCGCCACGGAGCTGGAGTTCACGCCGTGCAATCAGTCACCGAAGGATTCCTGCAGCTCCGGATCTATCCTGGGCTTTCCTTTCCACTCGCGCCCCGCGCGAGTTCTCTGGCCCGCCCACTCCTCAGGCCGGAGGGCCGGCCCCTCGGGGGCGGGAAGGGGAGAAGCGAAAACGAATGTGAATCCGGTCTGAGCCGCGCTGCTTGTTGATTGAGAGTTTAGCTACGCCAAGGAGACTTCCCGGATACTGCCTCTAATCAGTGTTTTTGGGCACGTCCTGTATCTCTATCCGTTTCTTCTGCTGTAATCGGGGAGGGGTCTTTACGGAACTAACATTCTGTGATTTTTTTCTGTTTAAAAACTTATGTCTCGTACAGGCATATAGTATATATAATGGACCCATTACCGGATCAGAAAATAAATCATTACTATACCTTAACTTTTTTTTCATTAAAAGATTTTATCGGAGGCTCCACAGCTCTTAAACAATCCATACATCAACCGTATCAAGCATATTTATACATAAGTTGCCATCATTATTTTCTAAACATTTACTTTCTATTGAACCGTTGATGTCAGTTCCTCTTTTTCACCTCCCTGTCCCCCCTGGTGACCCCCTGATAAATGATAAATTGTTATTATTTCCATCTCTTACACCGACCGCTGTCTCCCCACGTGGTTTCTGTTGTTCGTCCCCTGGGGGTGGGGGCTGGCGATTATGAGATCATCTGTTCCTGTTCCCCCTTCCTCCTCTCCGCCCCACCCCACCCCACCCCGCTTCGCCCTACCCTCGAGGGTACCTGAACTCTTCTGGAAAACCCTGTGGGGCAGTTCTACTTGGCCCTGTTGGGTGGCTATGGGTTGGCTCTCCTGGGCACAGTTCTGAGCAGCATCCTCGCCCAAGGAGAACTTGGTGAGTTTGTGTTTACCACTCCTATGCTTTTTACCAGAGTTTCCCTAGGATCAATCGTGTATTGATTACTATGTTTCTAAATGTATGTGATATTTGGTATGCATTCTTCTACAAATGCTCTTTTCACTCAAAACTGCTTTTTTCGATTTAGCCATATGGATGCCTGCAACTGTAGCTCATTCATCTTCCTGGTCTTTGGAATGCCTGCAGGTACTTGCCTTTGTATGGAAACAGCGGTTTTGAATTTTTCAGCTGTTACCAACAATGCAATGCTGAACATTTCCATCCATGTCTTGCAGGGGACTTGGCTGAGTTAACAGTATGACTGCACAGTTTGAAACAACCTCCGGGGGGGAAAAAGACTGGGCTTTCTACTCCCATAAGCAGTTACAGTCTTGGAAACCCACAGGGCTGGTGGTGGTGGTGGGTACAGCATAGTGACAGACGTGTTCAGCTTTACACGATAATGCCAATTTTTACATACTGCTTTTTCTTTGTTACTGTTAAGTACTGTCGAATTGGTTCCAACTCAGAGCAACCCTATGTACATATTTTTTCATACTGTTTTATAAAATGTATGCAATTCACACTCACCCACCAGCAGTGTAGATGAGTCCCCTTATCTCCACATCCTTGTCAATAAGGAGCATTTTCAAGAATTTGATTTATTTATGACCACTTTGCTGTAGTTAGCTGCTGTAGAGCCACCCCTGTCACATAGCGATCCCAGTTTCACACGGAAAGTCTGCCCAATTCAGTGCCATTCCCATGACTGGTTGCAGATTGGACCACAGTGATCCACTGACTGACTATCAAAAATAGGTTGCGAGGCCTTTCTTTCTAGTCCTTCTTAGTCTGGAAGCTCCCGAGACCTGGTTAGCCTCATAGTAACACTGATGCCTCTGCTGGCAGTGTGGCCCTGGTTGTCCAAGAGGTGCACTCATGAGATGCACTGAGCAGAATTGAATCATCTCCCACATGGAAGTCAAAAGCTCGACCACTGAACCACCAAAACAAAGTCACTGCCATGCTAGTTAGGATGCTGTGTGCGGCCAGGTTGACTAGAGAAACAAATCCAGTGACACTCATATATGAAGTGAAACATCAAGAAAACATCCCAGCCTAGTCCAACTCAAGTGCATGCGTCTGATACTAGACCCTAAGTCCCACTTCAGACTCATGCAGCCACAAACAATGATGCAGAATGCAGGGAGATCACAGGTTGGTGGGAGCAGTCATGTGGCTCCAATGCAGTGGAACCACCACAGGGCTCTGACAGCAACCAGGGTCAGCCAGCAGGAACAGGAAGGCAGAAGGGGAGGTTCCCAGGGCCCTCCTTATGAGAAGGCCACGCCCTCAAGAAGACACCCATCTGATTGGATACCACCCATACACTTTTATATACCCTCAAGTTGGCATGAATGTATATAACTGCCACAGATGCTCTATAAGATCTCAGCGCTAAATCTCTCCAGGAGGAGAAATCGCACTCCTCACCATCTTTATCCTTTGGAGCAGCTGGTGGGTTTGAACCACCAACTTTGAGGTTAGCAGTCAAACACTTAACAATAGCATCACCATAGCCCCCAACGAGGAAATGCTTTAGCCTGCTGTAATCCCCTCTGGCATTTATTACCAATCTTGTCACCTCTTCAAGGAACCAGATTCCTTGGTGATTTCAAGTCCTGGCAACTCCATGTGTACCAGAATAGAAGTATATGCTCCATCGAGCTTTCAGTAGCTGATTTTTTCAGAAGGGATCTCCAGGCCTTTTTACAAGGCACCTCTGCGTGGACTCAAATCTCCAGGCTTTAGGTTAGCAACCAAACAGGTAAACTGCTTGTACCCAGGGACTGCGCCTGCTTAGTTCAAAATGATATACTATTGTGTTTTTAATATCCATTTCCTGTAAGACAATTATCCTTTAATTGCTTATAAGTTATTCTTACTTTCATGAAAAGTCAAAATAAAACTTTCATCTGTTTTTATACACAATTGGTGTGTGCTGCAGTTACATAATCTACTGTCAACTTGAATGAAGGTGTGGAGTCTAGCCTGTCAATCAGGTCATAGCCAGTGAGGCCTCTGTGTGGGCATGGCCTTCTCCTAAGGATTCTGGGAACCGCTGTCTTCCTCCAGGGAGGTGGGACACACACTCTGCCTGCGAGACATTCCTGTTGACAAACTACATGGAGCTATGCTGATGGAGCCAAAGCCCTGGAGCTAGAGGAACCATGTGGAGACCCATGCTGGCACTGAGATGCTTCCACTGTCATTGGATCCATAACACTTTCCACCCACTGACCTGTGATCTTCCTGCATTCGGCGTCATTGTGTGTGTTGTGTGAGTCTGAAGAGGAATTTATAGACTGGTATTAGACATAAGGGCTAATATCAGACTTATGGACTTGATCTGGACTGGCTGAGATTTTTTAAATATACAATTATTCTTTATATAAAGCTCTTTCTTATACACATATGAGTGTGTATGAATTTGTTTCTCGAGTTAACCCAGACTAACACAGCGTGTATATATATATTAGGTGTTTTTTTTAAAAAGAGTTCTTTATATATTTGAGAAACAAGTCCTTTTCTATGTGTTTCAAATGATTCCCACATTAGGGCTTTTCACATTTTCTTTTTAAGTCTCAGCTGACTAGTTTGATAAAGGTTCCTTGTTTGTTTTTTCAAATGAGCAATGTATATTTTGGTAATAGCTTGTTAATTTGTTAAGCAAAACTTACATACAATGAAATACATAGGCATTAAGTGTACAATTTGATGAATTTTCAAATAACATATACTCATGTAACTAACCCTTCAATAAAGAATCATAACACCTTATTAAAGAGTCAGCCCAAAAGGTTTTTTCCTGTCCTGCTTCAGATAGTTCCTGTGTCCCATAAATAATAATGTTCTGACTTGTATCACCACAAATTAGATTTTGTAGTCTAGAATTCTCATACTGGAATCATATAAGCAGCCTGTGTGTCTATATATTCCTCCTAGTATGTACAGAGTGAATGGTTCATTCTCAGCGTTGCTGAGTAGTATTCCATTAGCTAAGGAGCCCTAGTGGCACAGTGGATTATGGGCTGCTACCACAAGGTCAGCAGTTTGAAACCACCAGCTGCTCTGTTGGAGAAAGAAACACGGAGCTTTCTATTCTAGTAAAGAGTTACAGTCTAGGAAGCCCACGGAAGCTACTCTGTCCTGTGGATCACTCTGAATCAGAATGTAGTTGATGAGAGTGAGTTTGGTTTGGGCGTCCGGATTCCATTATCGGAATCTAGCACATGCTCCTCTCGACAGATTATTTGCATTGTTCTCAGCATTCGGCTATTCTTTCTAAAGTTGCTGTAAAGTTTTTTTGTGTGAAAATCTTTGTGTGAATGTTTTCTCAAAGTATTCTTGACTATTTCACAATAGTCCAGATCTTTGTATTTCTATGAAAATTTTAGAGAATGGCATTCAATCCGTTTGGGAAGATAAGAGGGATCTTAAGTGGAGATTTGCAATATGGGAATGTACTGGAAAACCACAATGGAGTTTCCAGGATAGACAAAAAGACCGAAGCGTGGGTTTGGAAAGAAAACGAGCACGTGAACTGCGGAGGGACTTGGTGGCTGGAAACACTCGTTGATCACATGTGCTGGCGCAGGGTAATGAATTATTTCAGGCGGCTCTGCTAGCAGAGTCTCTAACTCCCACCAAATGACCTTTCCCCGCATGCACGGGTCTGGTAAGAAGGCAGGGGAAGAGATGATAGGATTCACCTGTGGAGAATTGTGAACAGGATTCTCTGGAATGCCATCCTGCTGTGCATGAAAGGGGCCCACTGAGAAGCAGGAGGAGAGGTCTCACTATCAGCAAGAGCCAGAAGTGGAGCACATCCTCTGGTCTTGAGACCCCTGCACAGTGACTCTCCTGGATCAGAAAGACCTTGTAACATCAGAGGAACAGCAGCAGGACAGGAGCCAGAGCATGGAACAGACTGGTGGCCTGCCCACCCCACAGAGCCAGTAAAGCTGAGTGCCTTTGTGCAGGAGGCTGGCTTTTGAGGGCGCGTCTGAGCACTTTATTGGGGAAACTGGGCTTGCTGAGCCACAGAACTTGAGCTGAATATTTTCGGGTTGGGTCTTCCGTAGATGTGGTATGCCTCTTTGGAGGCATATAAGCAGACATAAAGACCTTTGTAACATATCCTAACACAAGCAACTGTCTCCTGAGCCATTCTTACTTGAATGACAACCTGTCAACTTCCCTAATAAAGCCTTTAATCATGAGTATTGTCTGTGAATTCTACGTAGCCAGTGCAAAGAATATTATGACCCAGAGCTACATATAAGTAGAGAATACTAATTAAGACAACTCAGAATGCATGGTCCCCAAATAAACATCAAATCACGAATCCAAGGGGGAAATGATCATCTAACTCTGACCTCCTTAAACAAGCAAAAATGTGTTACCACCAAACTAAGAGGAAGTGAATGTCAGGCAGCCCAAAAGGAACGAAACTGTTTTGCTTTTAAAATAAAAATTGCTTCAGGAAAAGATTTAACATCTGGGCCCTCAGTATAAATGCATCTAATGCGCTTCTGCTTTCTCGTAGAATCTAGTGATTGCAGAAGGCTGATCAAAGGACAGGAAGGGAGAGAAAAGCGCAGGGGGAAAAAACCCCAAACAGAAGCCCTAGTAAACCCAATGTCACTGCCATCAGGTTGATTCTGGCTCATAGTAGCCAAAAATACCACCAGAGATGTGGTGCTCACAGTACTTCCAAAATCATTCACCTTATTAGAAGCCATGTTTGATTTGTATGCTTATTTTATATAGTACCTGTATACCCTACCCAGGGTCATGAAAAAATTGCAATCCCCAGAAGGGATTGCAAGTGGGAAAAAATTAAAGAAGCTCTGTCTGTGTGTCGCAATTAACTTAATAAGCATGGGTGATGGGAAGTACAGATGGAAATGAAAACAAGTTGAATGTAAAGCGTAACTTTTGGGACAGAGACAGGTGCTGCGGTGACTGAGCACCTGTAGTGTGTTCAGAGCCAGGGCTGCAGGGAAGGCTCAAGGTGCAACCCAGGAAAGCACTGCTGTCATTCCGTGTTTGCGTTTGAATCGCTTTTTGGTCGTTATGCGGCAGAAACGTTCTACAGTTGCCAGATCTTTGGTGACTCCACATTCAGTCACACAACCCCATATGGGGTCCAAAACCACAGTTTAAGAAGCTCTGACCTAGAAGAATCAAATGTTAGCAAACAGGAGGCGCATCTCTGTATCTTCCGTCTCAGTGGGTGTCACTGAGTCCGAGAGACCGGAATAACCACTTGCCACTGAGGGAGTGGAGGTGAGATGAGACCACCTTGAGGGAGCACTCAGGCCTTGCAAGTCTTTGATCTCGATGCTGTGAAGAGGGGGAGGCAAAGGTAGCACGTGCTCCCAGCTCAGTAGTACTCTCAAATCCCTGATAGCATCTCATTCAACAAGACAATGAACTCCGAGGAAGACAGCTACACCCTCAGCCCCTTTCCTATTTTAAACCCAAGACCCAGGCAAGTCCTTTGGACTCATTTAACCTGGAGTGGGAAGTTTGTGGTCATGGCCGGAAAATCACTGAAGATTCAGGTTCACCCACATCTTAAGACACCCTTCTGCCCCCTGATCTGGGCAAAGCAGGAAGGGTGGTCACCCTCCAGAGGCAGGCATCTTTGAGGAGTTGCCAAAGGAGGGGAAATTCCCTTTCACGCACTGATGGGTAGAAATGAATTTCCTGGAGCCCGCTGTGCTGTGAGAAGGCAGCCGTGGTCTCTGGGGAAAGGTGTGTCTCCGTTGCTCGGTGCTCCTTGAACGGAAAACCACGCTCACAGGTGTGGGGTCCGTGCTGAGACATTGAGCCCCTGGAGGACAAGGTGGAACCATCTGAGTGAGTTTCTGCGCCGGTGACTGTTGACAGAAAGCCCCATCTTTTTCCCGAGGAGAACAGCTCACCTTAGCAGCCCAAATCATAATCACTATGCCCCTCAGAGATCTCTCTCTCTTTTTAAAATAAATCATTTTACTGGGGATCTTACAGCTCTTATAACAATCCATACATCAATTCTATTGAGTACATTTGTGGATATGTTGCCATCGACATTTTCGAAACTTTTTCATTCTACTTAAGCTCCTCTTTTTCCCTCCCTCCCCCACCCTCCCATCCTCATGAACCCTTGATGAATTATTATTTTCATATCTTACAGCATCCGCTGTCTCCCTTCCTCCACGTCTCTGTTGTTCATTCCCCTTGGTTATACAATGATCATTGTGATCGGTTCCCTCTTTCTCCCCCTTCTCCCACCACCCTCCTCCTACCCTCATGGTATCGCTACTCCCATTACTATTCCTGAGGGGT
>NW_022103906.1:57998478-58024680 GCF_000313985.2 Echinops telfairi | reverse complement strand
TCAGCTTTCTTCACCACATTTGCTTATGCACCCATTTTGTCTTCAGCAATCGTGTCAGGAAGGTGAGCATCACAGAATGCCAGGTTATTAGAACACAGTGTTCTTGCGTGAAGGGAGGACTTGAGTAAAGGCCCAATGTCCATCTGCAGCCTTGATGCTTAACGTATAAATATGTGTACATAGACCTGTATCCCTATCGTTATATATTAATATATTTACATACATACATGCCTACCTGTATACCTCTATAAATGTCTTTTACCTCCTTGTTCTTTCCTCTATTTCTTTTTACTTTCCTCCTGTCCTACTATCATGTTTGACCTTCATTCAGCTCTCAGTAATTCTTCTCTGCTATATTGCATTTGATCAAACCCCACCAGACATTTTACACCCTTGTCACCATTGATTTTAGATATCTTGTTGTTCCCTTGACCCTGGGTTTGTTGGATCCTCCCTCCCTTCCCACCACCCCCCTCTCCCATGTGCCCAGAACCATCAATTCAGTGTTGTTTTCTCCTCAGGATTGCTTATTTTGCCAATCTTATATAGATAGACATTAAAACAAACAAAGCCTATAAATAGTTCCAGTTTTGTCTGCTTATGAATGTTTTCCGATTGGGTCTCATGAGGGGGCAAGCCCTGACCCTGACTCAGAAGTCTATTTTCAGGATTCCTTGGGGACTTTGCTGCTTTGCTCCCCTGGCTGCTCTGTTGCGCTCCCTTTGGGTTTCGCCCCACTGTGGGGTGGTCAGACCGGGCACAGTTCCTGCACTGTCTCCAGTGCTGTCTTCCATAGCGCTGTGGGTCCGTGAGGGGATGCTGAGTCTCAAGGCAGAAATCTTTCTCAATGCTACTAGGGAAGAAACATCACAAATGGCTGGCTTGAACACAGGGATGTTTTCCACACAACTTTGGAGTCTGGAAGACCAAGTCCAGCCCTCTGATTCTAGGGGAAGCCTTTGTCTGTCTGCTCTGGAGAAAGGGCCTTCTGTCTTGTTGGCGTCTGTTCCTGGATTCCTTGGTGAGCTTCATGCAACATCTATCTTCCCCGGTTTGTGCTTCTTTGTCCATATCGAATCTGCTCTTAATCTTCTATCTCTCAGGTGATTGCTTTCATAGTGGTTACATGTTGGGCTGTTACCACAAGGTCAGCAGTTCAAACTCACCGGCTGCTCAGAGAGAGATGGGTGAAGCTTTCTCCTCTCATAAACACTCTGAGAAACCCACAGGAGCAGTTCTACTCTGTCCTCTAGCATCACTAGGCGTCAGAATGGATTTGGCTTCAGTGAGTTTGGTGTTTTGCGTTACACTGATAAGGTCTTCACACTACAACAAAGAAAGGACTGTTCCCACGTGGGTTTTCATCCACTAGGGTAGAGGTTGAAGATACTAGAGGGAGGATATTCAATCCATAAGAAACTGCCGAACCCAAACAAGTAAGGACTCAGAGCAGTGAATAGGAATGACAGAAACGCCACCCCCCCAAAGATCTCAACAATCAAAGGCATGTATGAGTTCGTGCCCCTAAAATATCCAGGGGTAGGATGGGCTTCAAAGTCAAGGTTGGTCTGGGGATTTGAGGGACCATCAGGTCTCTGTATCCATGTTTCTGAAATGTCCTTCCCAGAAAACAGCTCATCCTTCTGTCAGCGCAGTCCTCAGGCTGGGCACCATCACCACTGCCACCGCCACCACACCACCACCCTCACCTTCATCCCCTCCCCCTCCCCATTGCTTGTATTGGGCTTTTACTGTTGTCTACAACTTGTTCTAAGTGTCTAAAACTAGTAACTCATTTAATCCCTGATAAAGCATTCCCTGATACAGGCCTGAGACTCCCTCTCCCTGGGACAGCCCTGGTGGCACACCTACCCTTGACCAAAGCAAGCCCTGTGGTGAGGGAAGTGGAATGGATTCACTCACCTCCCTAGAGCCCATGATTTCCACTGGAAGCTGGGATGGGGGGTGGGATGGAAAACCAAACAAAAACACCACAAACGCACCATGATCAAGTTGATTCCAACTATTATCAACTCTCTAGGGCACAGTCGAAGCACCCTGTGGGCTTCTGAGGCTGTACATCTCTATGGGAGCCACACAGTGCACTACACCACTGGGTGCCCTGGGCAGGTTAACAAACAACTCATGCTGACTCACAGCGACCCTACAGGACAGGGGAAAACTGTCCCTGTGGGGTTCTGAGATTGTAACTCTTTACAGGAGTAGAAAGTGTCATCTTTCTCCCAAGGTACATCTGGTGGTTTCGAACTGCTAGCCTTGCTCTTAGTAGCCTAAGCTATCACCACTATGCCCCAAGAGGGTTGGAGATTGGAGAAAAGGGAAGTGGTTGCTTTTGAGACTGACCATTCAAGTCCACTCCAGAAATGTGTCCACAGTCATTGCCTGTGCTTATTGCTACACGCAGAGACGTTGGGATTCCAACTCAGGAGTGCAACACCCAAGCGCACACCCCTTCCACTTTATCCATCGGCTGTCTCTGTTAACGTGCTAGTTTAGAGCACTGGTTCTCTAGCAGGCACCTTCCAGGACCTTGAGCTGAGAAGTGTATGTAAAGAGAAGGCAGTATTCCAACAGAAAGACACCTCCCATCTGGTTCTGGCCAGAGGGTTTGTGGCATCTGTGCTTAAGGATCTGATCCAGAATTGTCATTTCAAAGCTGCTGCTGCTGCTGCTGCTGCTGCTGCTGATTTGTATTGCTGAGGGTGGAGACCAGAGCGCTTCCCTGAGCTTCCAGACATGTCGAGCCAGGCTTAGAGCCTAGGTTGGGGTGAGAATTAAAGATGCTTACCTAAGGACATTAATAGAAATGCGGGGACCAGAGGCTGGTAGCTGGAGAGGGGAAGGGTCTGCAGAGAGAGGAGGGGCTGGCAGATAGAGAAGCTCCCACCCCAGGAGAATCCGGCCAGTGCGAAACTCCCCATGGGGAGGATGGCAGGGTAATTTCAGGAGAGGGCTGGCTCATGTGGAAGCCATAGTAAAATGGTCCTGTGGCACGTTGTGGCCTTTACATCACTGTATTAACCTTTAATAAACATTTGTGTCTTGTGCGGAGGGTGAGAGGTTCCACTAGTGGTGGTGGTCAGGATGAGTGAAACATTGATTCTGGAAGAGGACTGACAACCAGTAGTGGAGGCAGTTGGGTTGGGAGCCCGGAAGTAAGCAGGAATGATGATGTGAGCAGCCAGGGACAAACCCTGACAATTCCTGGGTGCAAAGGACCTTGATCATGATCTCAATCAGCCCTTAAATTTCATAATATACTTATGCATTTGGAAAATGAAGAGAGAAAACATTTTATAATACAGTAAATAACAATAAATTTTCTTGAATCCTGGGGATACATTAAAAGAGCCGGAGCCCCATCGGCCCTGTGAGATGAACATTAAACTGCTAATCTCAAGGTCAGAAGTTCAAACCTGCCAGCCACTCCTCAGGAGAAAGAGGAGGCAGACTGATCCCTTAAGGATTTCGCGTCTCAGAAATCCCCAAGGACAGTTCTGCTCTGCCCTAAAGGGCTGCTATGAGTCGCAACCCACTTGATGGCAGTGGAATTGGTTTGGGCACAAATGCTTCCTGTGGAGTTACATATATTTTTCAAATGCTTAGTTTGAGGTTTAGATGAGGACATGATTCTCTTACAGGATTATCATGATCATGAGTTATAGAATAGGGAGATTCCTAGGTACAAGGGAACAGCTAACCAGAAGGTTTGAAGTTCAAGTTCACACAGAGGGGGCTCAGAGTAATCGCCTGGTGGTCCACTCGTGAAGACCCAGCCACCGAAAACCCTGCAGAGCAGAGTTCTACCTGGATGCCCTTGGGGTCGCCGTGAGTCAGAACAGGCTCCATTGCAACTGGTTAAATCTATGGAAGGGTCTGTCATTTCTCTTTCTAGACTTCTGCTGTTGAACTGCCAGTTCAGGACTCTGTCCACCAGGGGGCAGATCAAGAAAGGTGCTGGAGATTTGAAACTAATTAGAGAGCAGCGTCCCTCATTTTCAGACCTGGTTAGAAAATTCTGGTCAGAAGTTATTTCACACAGATTCATTTGAGGACTAGATATTTTTACTGCCCATGCCTAATTCTTTCCCCCTCCAGCTAGGAATACTTTTCATATTGTAGCCAATTCCTTTCTCTAAGTTGCCTCTACCTGGTGCCAACAGTTAACTTGCTCGGTTGCTAACCAGAAGGTTGGAAGTTCTAGTGCATCCACGGGTACCTCAGAAGCAGAGCCTGGCTATCTCCCTCTGAGAAACCAGCCATTGCAAACCCAGGTTAGTTTTCTGACCCACCTGAGGTCACTATGAGTCAGAATTCACTAGGATTTTCTGATATGGAGAAAAAAATGTGTACTTCTCAAAAATTCCTATTCTCTCTTTTTAAAACTTCCTACAGCAGCCATTAATCATTAATTGATAGTTCATACCCATAACTCCCTAAGTTCAACAGCTCTCCTAAGGACTCAACTGAAGTGTTTATCTGTTTAAACAGACCAACTGCTGTAACTATGACTTTGCAAAACAAGCTCACCACCTCCCAGGAGGGCCAAGGTGGGGGTGAGGGAGTGGAATAAGGATGGAGGGCACCTTGGCTAAGAAGGCCTCTTTAAGAGAAAGAGGAAATAAGTTCAGAAAGGAAGTGTTTGCTGTCTTTTAAAGTTGGAGGCAGAAAGATTTTCCCACTGTAGCAAGCTTCAGGGCTGTTAGATCCTTTCTTCTCTCACACGCTGGTCAACATCTCTGGCTCTTCGCTCTGTAACCAGTGTTGTTCTCCTCTTTCCAGATCCTGCCGGCGCTGCTCCGACCCGCTGAGATCACACGGCTAAAGCGGTCTGACCACTGCATGGGGACGGTGCAATGTCACATGTTTCAGATTCCGTTCCCTGCACCCTGAAGGGCTGAGAGAGGCAGGCAGGCAGTCTGGCAGGAGTGTGCCAGCGGAATCCAGTATTTCACAAGCCAGGCAACAGCACCTTGCAGAGAAAAGTATTCTGTACACACTGATGTAAGCATAAGGGGGCTTCAAAAAGTTGGTGGGCCAATCTAATGGAAAGATAATAGACTTTCCCTATTAACTGTTGAAGCCCCCTCATAGATCAACAGAGCACATACATTCACACAGAGGTAACAGATGAAAGAACACCCCCCCCACCCCCACACACAGATAGGAAAATGTCCTGAAAGCACTTTTCCTACAGTAGTCTTCTCGCCATAATTCTCTCTCAAGCTGATTATCTTGTGATTGGAACAGAACTTTCTGGGCAAAGGTCTCATGCTTTTAATGAGCTTGTCCCTTCTGACATTACACGGATTGACCCGAGAACACACAGGGCTGCATTAAACAAGCGATTTGACCTTGTTCAAAGAGCTCATGACATCCAGTGCCCTTCCTTCCAGACTCCCTCTGCTCGGCCTGGCACTGCAGCCAGAGTTTGGGTCTGACAGGCTCTCTTCTCTAAGCGAGAACTTTGTTTTTTAACTGTTAAATTCTGAAATTAATTTATTTAAGGTGAAAAAATATTAGCAAAATTAAAGTTACTTCCCGTGTCTTCTGGTCTCACGATGTACAAACTAATGTGTGCATGGGTCCATTGGTCACGAGTCAATTTTTTTTTTTTTGGCTCTTCTTTTCCCTGGACATGGAGAAGCCCAAAGTTGTACCTTAGCTGCCCACTCATGAGCTCTCTCTCAGATGCCAGTCCTGGCTCACCAAAGGGGGAGGGAGAGCCTGGTCTTTGTGGACTGTGTGAGGCCCTTCGACGTTGGTGTCCAGAGACCAGGACCTCCCTTTTTATTATGGTACGATATCTCTATCCCTAGCAATAGATAGATAGATAGATAGATAGATAGATAGATAGATAGATAGATAGGTAGATGGATCGATAGCATTTTCCAATTCCCACCTGTGCAATTCAATGGCATTGGCTTTGCTCGTCATATTGTACAACCAGAGCAGCTGTCCTTTCCCGAAGGATTCCGGCAGTATCAACAGAACTTCCCTGAGAAGGACTCCCCTTTCTCTCCCACACACTCCTGGAAACCACTAGTCAACTTTGGTCTTGTACATATTTGCCCGTTTCATATAAGTGGGATCACACACCCAAACCAACTGCCAGTGAGCTGATTCCACTCCTACAAACCCGATATATGGGGTTTCTAAAGCTATAAATCTTTATGGGAGCAGACAGCCTCAGCTATCACCCAAGAAGTACCTAATGGTTTTGAACTGGCAACCCTGCAGATAGCAATCCAACAATTACTTGACAATACCACCAGGATCAGACTCTATCTGTCCTTTTGTAACGGACATATTTCACTTTGTATAATATTTCCAAGAGCTCTAGTGGTGTAATGATTATGTGTTGGGCTGCTAACCACAACATCAACAGTTCAAGACCACCAACCAACTCTTGGAAGAAAGACGAGGCTTTCTACTCCTGTAAACATTTATAGTCTCAGAAACTCACAGGGGAAGATCTATGGGCCACTATGAGTTGGATCCACTCTATGGCAGTGAGTTTTAATGTTTTCAAGGTCCGTCTACATTATAGCATATGCCGGGACCTCACTTCTTTTTATAAGTCAGTAATATTTCATCGTACATACGTCTATGTCACATTTTGTTCGTTCATTCTGATGGGCATTTAGGTTGTTTCCACCTTTTGGCTGCCGTGAATCATGCTGCGATGAACATTCGTGTAAAACATTCTGCAGAAGAAGGAAATGCTTCTCTTACCCTCTTAACTCTACCTCGTTGTAGGCCAGCTCACTTGTGACTTTGATCTCTTCGTTTAACAACAACAACAAAAACTCCCCACCCTACTCCTCCACCTCACATGACTGCCAGGTGAAAAACATGCTCCATTCTTTGTTTCCTGGCCAGGGAGAATCAAAGGGGCCTTCTAGAAAAGGTGACAGCTGTCATCCATCTGAAGGAAAGAAAGGAAGGGCAGGAGCCAGGGTGGCAGAGCACGGACAGCGTACACAGAGGCCCAGCAGTGCGCAAGGGCATGATGCATTCTGGGTCACGGAGTGAGTTCAGTGTGACTGTAAGTCCCGGAGGCACAGTGATTACTCGTAGGACTGCTAACCACAAGTCAGGAGTTCAAAGTCACCAGCTGCCCTGCAGGAAACATTATACAGAGTGAAATATGTCAGTTACAAAGGGACAGATAGAGTGTGATCCTCTTCCGTAAAGAGTTGCGGTCTCAATCAAACATTAGGAAAGTAGGATACGAAAAACTTCAGTAAGGCGTTAAAAAACAAAACCCAAACAAAAAAAACCCATCAAAAACCCAAAACAAAGAGTTGCAGTCTCTGAACCCCACAGAGGCCATTCTTCCGTGGCCTGCAGGTCTCTCTGTGAGTCAGCACCGACTCAATGGCAATGAGTTGGAATAGAGCTGGGAGTTGGCAGAAGATGAGGGCAGGAAGATGAGGAAGGGTCTCCCAGACCCCTGCTGCCTAGTGTAGTAATAGATCAGCAATGTCAGCGTCAACACCCCCCACCCCCCGGGGGAGGGCTTCTTAGAAAGGCGGAACTTCAGGCCAGTCTCCAGAGTCTGCATTTAAGAAGACCCCCAAGTGAGTGAGACAAAACCAAGCGAGAAGCTCACTCTAAGCACAGGAAGCAGCTCAGGAAGCCTCTGAAATTTTAAGCAAGGAAATTACCTAAGATGTGTGTCTTAGAAAAATCAATCTTGCTATCAAAGTAGAGGAAAAGCAGCTGAGTTGGAGAGAGACAGAGAGAGAGAGAGAGACCAGCAGTGGAGGCAGAGAGGCCATTTAAAAGGACGATGTGGCTGTCCAGGGATGGCCACAGCCCAGATAGGAGCAGATGAAGGTGGAAATGGGTCGAACAGGCAGGCGTGAAGCACAGCAACAGAAGGGGCAAGCGAGGCTGCCCTGAGCAGGCCTGGGTTTCTCCCCCTGCAGGGCCCTGACAATGCGGAGTGGGTGGAGCTGAGGTGCCCGCAGGGTGGGGGCAGGCAGTATCAGTGGGTGTGGGAATGCAGAGTCCCTCTGTGCCTGCACATGTTGCTTGTTGCAGAATGTGCTCAGACTGGTTTCCACGCATGCTTCTCGTGTGTCCACGCCATCCCGGTGCCTGACTGCCACGGGGCGGGTTTCACAAGCCACTCATGCAAAGTAGCGAGCCTGTCGGGAGCTCTTGGAGGGGAAATCCAGCAGCTGTGGATGTTGTAAGGCAGCCGCTGCCAGCCCAAACCTCCATCCAAGAGTGCAGCGAACTACGGAAGAGCAAAACGCATTCATGAGAAAACCCTGCTTCAGGCCACCAGCAGGGCCACTCGGACCCTGAAGCAGCCAAGTTCATCTAGCAAGACTTTCACCTTTGGAGCTAGTCATAGTGCAAAGGGATTAAAGGTCCAAAGGAAAACTCTGGGTTAAAAAATATATATATACATTTGCTTATAAATAAAGTGGGGTAAGTTCCTAACGACCTGCGTGACTGAAGCAGTAGATTTAAAATGAACACACCCAGTTGGGCAAATTCTCAGTCAGAGATGAACAGCCCGGGGGCCTGGCCTTCTTCGATTCATGACCTGGAGCCTGGAGTTCCCAGCTCAGGGCAGAGACGGAAGGTCACCTCTGTGCTGGGAACCTTGGGAGTGTGCCTTACCACCCCTGTCACCGTCATGTTAAATGAGGTAGGGCTTGGGAGCTGAGGGTCAGGGAGGGAAGTCAGGGCCTGGCCAGGCCCACGGACTCAGCCCTCACCTGCCAAGGGGCTGTCAGGAGTCTGCCCGCTCAGCAGCCAGTGGGCACAGACTGGTTGGCTTCTCCCCTGCCACAGCAGTTTATGTAGGTGCCCCTGAAAAGAAACGGGCTGGAAAGACAGCAGAAAACCCGGGAAAGGGAACTCCAAAGCCCAGGGCATTGACCCTCCTGAAAGCTGCAAATAGGCTCACCTGTGCGGGAACGTTTGGCTGCATTGAGGGTTGAGTATTAGGAGGGCTCATTCAGTACAACTGCACACTCAGGACACCCAGGGCGCCGGAGCCCCGCCATGAGGGGGGTGGGTGGGGTGGAGGAAGACCCCTGGAGTCAGAAAGTCTACTTCAGCTTGTCAGTTCAGCTCTCCAAACCCCATTTCCTCACCCATAAAAACCAAACGCACTGCTGTGGTCTCGGAAGTCCCCAAGGTCGGGGGCAGTTCTACCTTGTCCTGTGGTGTCGCTCTGGGTCAGTTTTGACCTGAAGGCAGAGGGTTCAGTTTTTATGAGGGAGAAGAAAGCCTTGTTCCCTTCAAGCTGGCTGGTGGTTTCGAACTGCTGACCTTGAGGTTAGCAGCTCAATGTGTCACCGCGGGGCACCCAGGGAGATAGTAAAGGCCAAACCAAACCTGCTGCCATTCAGCCCCTGCCCACGTGTCACTGTGTCAAGGGGGAGCACGGCCCCACAGGGCTTTCTTGGCTGTTACGTGAGTGGAAGCAGATTATCAGGCCTTTCCTCTGAGACACTGCTGATGAGTTCAAACCCTGCACCTTTGGGTTAGTAAAGGGCACACAGTGTGCACCGCCCAGGGACTGACAAGATAGAAGCACTCAGATAGGAGCACCCTGAATCTTTCCACCAAACTTCAACTTACGTCGAACCCACGTTCTCTAGCTCCTCTGGTTGGTTAGAAGAAACATCCGATGGATAGTCCGTCTCTCCGTGTGACTTTGGGTTCCAGCCTGCTCAGGGCTTGCCTCTATCAAAATCTTCCCCTTCCTGAATCACCTGTTTCTCTCTCCCGATTGAGTCATTGTCATTAGCATATCACTATGTTCTGGTACCTCCCATCTTAAAAACCACCACCACCTACATATAGATAAAACCATGCTGCTCCACTTCTCCAGTTTATTATATTCATTCATCTTTATAGCAAAACACCAAACAAGAACTGCCTCCTCTTCTTGCCCACTTCCCAGGAATTCATGGTTAAACCCACTCCCAAAGGGCCTCTGTCTGCCCAACTTGTTCCCAAGCTTGCCGCCAGGGCCCGATCGGGTGGGCTTCCTCTGTTAGTACCTACTCCACCTTTCAACAGCCTGTGGTCTAATTCATTCCTCCATCCTGAGAGAGTTTTCTCTCTTGGCTTTGGGGATGCCATGTGCTTGGTTTTCCATCTTTCTCCATAGCGGGGAATTCTTCGTTCCTGTTGCTAGCTCCTCTAAGGCCCCTGCAAATATCAGAGGACGTCCAGGGTTCCGTTTGGCCCTTCCTTTACATCCCCCATCTACACATCTTCCCCAGATCCAGGATAAAGTCCCATAGTCCTAACAACTTTGAGATGCTGACGGACAGCCAGAAAAGAAAATACATTTGTCTTGGCAGAAATACAGCCAGAATGCTCTTTGGAATGGCAGGTGGCAAGATTTTGAACAATGATGAGATGCTGACGGAGCCTTAGTGCTCAGCTGCTAACTTAAAGGCCAGCAGTTAGAACCCATGACCTGTGCAGGAGAAAGATGTGGCCGCTAGTAGTCCAGAGTGCAACCCATCACACCACAAGGACTCCCACTACTAGACACCCAGGGGCCTTATGCTGCTTATACCTCTCATTATGGTTGCATCCAGAAGCCCCAAGGGTGCTTTAAAGACTGGGTTGCTAACTGAAAGGGTGCCGATTAGAACCTGCGTTCACTCTGCAGGAGAATGCTGCAGCAATCTCTTTCCAAACAGATGGCAGCCAGTCACCTGCGAGGCAGCTCTACTCTGTCTTACAGGGTCACCAGGAGCCCGGGTCGACTCAACGGCCACGGATAGTGGTCTGTCTATAGTTTGCGATTCCTAGACATTCTGCGGGAGCTCACGAACCTGTAGAGCATTTGTTTCTCGGCTTCAAGCCTATTTCCTTCCTAACATAGAATGGCTCTTTAACTTTCTAACCTTCGTGGATGGGGGTTATTAAGCCTCACCGACACCAGCATTTACGTTTGGTAAAAGCTACAAAACAGAAGACAGAGTTTCCGAGACCGTTAACTCTTTGCAGGTGAAGAAAGTCTGTCTTCCTCACCAGCAGGGCTGGTGGCTTCACACTGCTGACTTTGTGGTTAGGGCTGCTGAGGTAGTTAGTGTACTGTGCCAACCTGGCCGACAAACACACGTGGTGTTAATTGAAGGAAGGCGGGGTAAACGGCTCCGTGAGCCTCGTGTTTCTAGTTCTCGGGTCTCTTGCTTTCTGATGGTGGGACCAGGGTGCAGCTGCCTTAGACAGTTCCCTGCTTCAGCTGGCGAGGCTCACTTCCTACGAGACATCCCCAGGGAGAAGCCACATGGACCTACCCCTATGCAGCTCTGGGTGCTGGAGCAGCCGCATGGAGACCCCTGCAAGCACTGAGATGCTTACACACTCACTGACGCGGCTTTCCTCCTGCAGTTGGCGTCATTGCGTCTGTTTTATGAGATGGAGGAGGACTTTGTGGATTGGTGTTGGACATAAGGGTTAATGTTGGATTTGTGGGCCTGGGCAGCACTGGGTTGGGATGTTTTCTTGATGCACACTTAACCTTGATAGAAAACTCTCTCTTATACATGAGTTTCTGTGGATTTGTTTCTCTAAAGTACCCAGACTAACACACAGCCTAAATGGTGACCCCTACACCACCAGGGCTCAACTTGGCAACCCACAGGGGCAGCTCCACCCTGTCCTACCAGGTTTGCTCTGAGTAGGAATCACCTCGACACCGGTGAGTTTTTGTTCTGAGTTTAGAAAACATGAAAACAAGGGGCGGGTGCAATGGTATTAGACTTCATTTTGAGAAAGACGCACCCTTAGGAGTCTAAAACAGAAACCTGAGATTCAGCAGCCGATCTGCGGGTCCAAAGACACAGTCCAATGACACACGTGCCGGGAACGTCCTTGCCAAGGGCTGGGGAGGAGGGGCTGAGGGGGCGGGGGTAGAGGGGGGAGTGGTTGGTGCAACAGTCTAGGCAGCCCCGCCACAGACCAAATACCCATGGCCATTGAATCGTGTCTGACTCAGTGATCCTCCCTGACAGTGGTTCTCAACCCGTGGGTCATGCCCCCTTTGGGGGTCGAACGACCCTTTCACCAGAGTCACCTGATTCATAACAGTAGCAAAGTGACAGTGATGAAGTAGCAACGACAATGATGTTATGGTTGGGAGTCAGCACCAAACGAGGAACTGTAGGAAAGGAAGGTGGAGAACCACTGCTCCAGGGCAAAGCAGGACAGTCCCCCAGGGCGTCCCGGGCTAGGTTCTGCACAGATGCAGGCTGGCGGAAGCTTCCTCCTGCAGTGGCCGGTCGATTCCAAACACCAGCCTTCTGCTTAGCAGCTGAGTGCTTAAACCATTGTGCCATCAGGCCTCCGACTGACCCAAGACCCACCAGTAAATGGGGAAGCAAAAAGAGCTCAATCTAAATAAAATGCTTCAAAAAATAAATCTGTTCTTGGCTCACAGCAATTCGCCCATGCATTTGAGTTCATATTATGATTACAATCTAAGATAGGGTGGAGCAAAATATTTTACTGCCAAACGTCAAATAGACTTAAAAGCCAGCTGCGTTTCCAAGTGCAGGTACAGAATGCGGGCGTGTCCTGGTTGCAGGTGGAGGGAGGGGCGGGCCTAGCTCTACGGGGGGCAGTGCCTTTCAGGCTGGCTTCTGGTTCCCCACACTAGCTTCCTACCTTGGCCCGCATTTCCCACAGAGGTCGCTGAAAGAACTTACCACGCAGGTGCTTGGGGGGACCAAGGCTTGCCTCACAGTCAGCCAGCCAGTCATGTTGGGAGCCACCATGTCTTCCTGTTTTGTTCTGCAATTGTTTTATTGGGAGCTCTTACCGATATCATACCAATCCATCGTTCAATTAAATCAAGCGTAGTTGTACAATGGCTGCCACCATACTTTTCAAACATTTTCTTTCTTCTTGAACACTCTGCTATCAGCTCCTCTTCATCCCCTCCCCACCTACCCTCCTCCCCAGGAACCCTTATGATTTTATATTATTATTTTGCTGGGGTTTGTGCACCCGCCACCCCAACCCCACCCTCCGCCCATAGCTCGCCATGCAAGTCCGGAGCGAGGCAGCAGTTTGCCAACGTCTTTACAAGATGAGCTTTGTTCAGCAGTCTGTTTGTTCAGTCACGGTTTATTTCGTGAACACCTGCGCTTTGTTTTTGACCTTTTGATACCTGATCCCATCGAGAGAGACCTCGTGATCACGCAGGCTGGTGTGCCTCTTCCATGTTTTGTTGCTTCCCTGTGAGAGGGCCACTAGTGTATCTGAGCTTCTGAGACTGTTAACTCTTTACAGGACTGTTTACTCTATATAGAAAGCTGCATCTTTCTCCCTCAGGGTGGGAAGAGCCATGCAATGGAGGCTTTTCTAACCAACCAAAAGGATTGAATAGCTTTCTAATAATGCACAGTAGGTACATGCCACCCTTGTGGCCTTAGGGCCGTGTAAATAAGGTGAATAGAACCCTAATAAGGGCATTGGTCAGTTTTGCATCTGGCTAAGCTGAAACTGAGCCATCCTACAGATAGACAGGTGGGACCTCACTCCCACCAAGAAAGATGCGCCAAGAGTACAGTCTATCCTTTGGAGCAAGAATCCCTGTGCCGAGAACCTCCTAGACCCAGGAGACAGAGAGAGCATGTAATACAACGTCAACAGAGAGACTGCAAGTGGCAGCAAAACCAGGACATGGGCAGGAGGCTTGCTGGCAGAGCGAGATACCTCCTACAGAGCTGGAGAGCTGAGAACCTATTGGGCCAAGGCTTACTGGCAAAGTGGGGTGCCTCTAGGGCCTTATCAGTGGAGCTAAAGAACTGAGAACACTTGCCTAGGCTGGGCCAAAGGCCAGGCCAGTCCAAAAAGCCTGAGGGGATGAAAGTGAGGGGGAGGATAGCCCACAAACATTAGCTGAGAAAGTGTCCTGACCCAAGAACTGTCTCCTGAACCACTCCTGATCCTGGATTGCATTCTGTTGTTTCTCTAGCAAGCCCTATACTCCTGAGTATTACACGTAGTCATGATAATGAATTTTTGAACCCAGTAGGGAAGTAGAGAGGACCAGGAGGGAAGAGTGGTATGTTTGATCTGCTTATAAAAATCAGCCTTGGGGTAGTGCTTTTCAGTGCTTCTCCTCTCCCTTCTGAATTTAGACGAGGAGGTTGGCTAACACTGCCACCATGATATTTAAAAAACATTGTTTTACAGTGGACTCATACCTGAGAAAGGTACTTTTTAAAATATAAAAACAGGGTGAGGTAGCTGCTGCATCATATAAGATCATTCTACAAGAGACTCCATCAAGTACAGCTGAATTAAATCAACCACAAAACTACCAGCTGGAGCCAATTATCATGCAGGGACAGTAGCTCTGCAGCAGAGTTTACATTTTCAGGAATACATGCAGTTCGTGGGTCACTCACCTCTGACTTAAGAGACCACTCCTGCCTGCCTTTTAATGCTATATAAACTTGCCCTACCGTGAAACCATTAAACCAACCTGACACTTGGTTCCCAACAGATTCGGTGCCAGCAGCTTCACACAGTTGTGAAGATGACAACGCCGTCCTCGACTCTCTGAAAAGCTTTCGACTCTTTACTTGCCTTAACTCCAACCCAATGCCTTCCAGTTGGTTTTGACTCATGGTGGTCCCACATGGGGCTTCAGGGGCTGTAAATCTTTACAGGATCAGCTAACCTCCTCTTTAAGCTGTGGAGGAGCTGGTGGATTTGTACTGCTGACCTTGCTGTCAGCAGCCCAGTGCTTAGCTGAACAGCCCCGCCAGGGCTCCTTTTTACGCACCCAAGTGAAGCAAACAAGCACCGGGTGTTCTGAATGATCCACAGAATCTTAGGAACAGATCTTGTGGGTTCATCCCACGATAGAGCACAGCATGCGAAGACCTTTGCCAGAGACAACCTTGCCAAGGGCTGTGCAGGGCCGGAGCACCACTGCCTGAGAGGCGGGTGGCCTGGGCACAGGAGACTGCGGGGAGGCAGCAGGGGCTGAATGTCCTCCTTGCTCTTTGCCAGCGTCCACGTGCCCCTCACAGGCTGCTCACACACCGCCCCCCCCAGCCCCCAAGACAGGACCTTAAAAGAGATGCTTCACTCACTTGAAATGCAGAAATATTTATTTTGGTTTCCTTCATTGTTTTTGGAAATTCTGTTTTGGTTTATAAAACATAGAAAGAGCCAACACTTAAAGCAAACATTCAAAACCCCAAGGTGACAAATTATTGACTTTTTGTGCAAGTCAGAATACACAGATGATGGTAGGCTACCAAATAGTGTTATTACAGTGACAGTTCTTTATGCAAACCCTGTTGTGCTTGATTAACACACGGACTCTCACATACCCAAAAAACAACTGCTTCCAATGTATAAATGATAACTTCATTCAGTCAAATGTGGCAAAGGCTGGCAGTAAAATGAAATGCTGCTAATTTACCCAAATGACCTCAAAAAAAAAAAAATTCCCTTGAGAAGTGAAACCCAGGAAATAATTTTTTTTCTTTTCCAGATATCTACATTCTAGAAGTTTGGCTTTTCAGATATATTTCATAGAAATCATGTAGCACTGTGATAGAAGAACATTTGCTTATCGCTGCCCATTTCAACAAGGACCCAAGACAATCTCCTCCCTTAATATTTTTCCAAAGACAGACTTTGCCTGAGAGTTTATTCCGGTGGGGAGCGGGGAGGGGGACAAAAGCGAGTTAAGCACAGCACACACAGTCGTCTCTTTTTAATATGAAAACCACATGAAACACCTGTTGGCCATTACAAACAGTGACTGCTGCAGTGAAGAGTAGGTGGACAGGAACTCAGGGGTCACGGTTGAACACAGTTTACTCAGGCCCTCACCTCGGTCTTCACTGTGGAGTCTAAGGCAGATTTTTCAGTACCCCCTGGGGGGAGGGAGCCAAGTCCGGAAAGCAGAGTCTGGGAGACTGGGTGCAGCATGGGTGACAGTCCATTCACCCCGTGAGCGTCCCTCGGAGACACAGCAGTTGGCTCTGTCCTTCTGAACAAGAGGGGCCACAGAGAGGGGCGTGAGCTTCCCCACCTTGAATCAGAGGGGCTGTGTGAGTGCGTGTGAGATGAGGAAGGATGGGGAGTGGGACTGAAGGAAGGAAGGAAATCTCTGGTCCACTTGGACTTTCTCCAGTCTGGACAACTGCGCTCAGTGCGCTGTACCCGTAGCGCAGCGCTGCGGAATCTGCAGCACGTGGCAGACATCTCGGAAATAGCAAAGTCCTAACCCCCGTGGTTAGAAAAACAGAGAAACAGAAGTTTTAACACCCACTTTTTAAACTCGAGGAAGTCTCAAATAACTTAGCACATTTATAGTTTCCGCTTTACAATTTTTAAGGCTCGTTTTGGGAATTGTTTATCACTATAGACACGGTCTGCAACACGAGGTGACAGTAAGGCAGTGTTCCATTTCCTCGGCTAGTTCTGTGACAAGAACCCCGAGGGGATAAGTCAGACACGAAGGTTTCCTTCCCTGTGCGTGCTGCAGTCCAAATTACCAACCGGAGGTCATCAGGAGAACAGACTGTGGAGGTGTGCGGTTTGCTTTTACTTCTGTTTCCCAGGCTCCCTTCTTCACATTAGACCTTGATGGTGGAATAGAGTTCCTCTATCTGGGGCCGGAAATAATTCCGTAGCTCAGGTCTTTTAGCCTTCATTGTTGGAGTCAGGAGGCCATTGTCAACAGAAAACAATTCCAAGTGTAGGGCAATGCCTTTGACCTGCAAAGAGACAGGGCTATTACAGGAGGAAAGCTGCCACCCGAGTCTTGAAGGCACAGCTATTGCTGTGGACAGCAAGTCCACTCCGCCTCAAGGGGACCCTGCAGGCCAGAGTCTCACTGCCAGCCATTCTGCCTCAAGGTGACCCTATAGGATAGGGTAGAACTGCTCCCGTGGGTTCCCGAAACTGTGACTCCATTAGGAAGGAGAAAGCCTTGCCTTTCTCCTGAGGAGTGGCTGGTGGTTTTGAACTGCGGACTCTGTGGTTAGCAGCCCAACAAGTAATCACTATGCTACCAGGCCTCCTGTACAGGGCAGAGGGAACTCACTGCCACCCAGTCAGCTGACTCATAGTGGCACTCCCTGTTGGCGTCTGAGGCTGTGGCTGTGTAGAGAGGAGCAAGCCCACTCTTTCTCTTGCGGAAATGCTGGCGGCTTCGAACTGCGACCATGAGGATCACAACCCAACACAGAACCACTACACCACCAGGCTCCTAGAGGGCAGAGTAGGAAACTCTATTTCCTAGGCTTTACAGGAGCCGAGTGCCAGCTAGCTTCTCCCACGAAGCTGCTGGGGGGTTTGAATAGCAGATCCGATGAGCAGCTGAGTACGTAAGCGACACACCACCAGTCCTCCTGAGAAAGCACATAAACCACTGAAAGGTATAAAGACCCTTATGGGGGAGCCAATCCATCTCTCACCCAGGCCAGGCTGGAGGTGAGCACACTCCATAAAGGCAAGTATTCTATTCTTGGCACTCAATTCAGGAGTGTATCCTGACCTCCAAAAATAAAAACAAGAGAGAATTCATACCCTAAAAACTCTCTCTGCCCAACAGCCCCCCGTGATTCTGCATGGATTTCTTTAGATATCTCCATCTGTAGTATAATTTATTTGTTAAAAAATAAAAAGCATAAGTCAAAAAAATGTGTCTTCCAGGAGTCCATGGATTTTGATGACAGCCTTACCTGTTCAAATGGTTTCAGACCGGAATCCTTCCCAAGCCTCACCATGTCATCTAGGATAGCCTTTTTGACATCCTAATCAGGTAGAAAAACAAAAGATGGCCTCTGTTGGTGATACCTGGATACCCACAGGTACATGTAACACAAAGGCTAGATAAAGAAGATAGAATGCCCACTTCAGAGCCGTACCTTACTTCTGCACAGTTCTTCAAAGGATCCTTGAAAGCCTTTCTTTTGGGCCCAGTGGACTAAGGTTTCAACATCTGGTACCACAATTGCTATGAGAAATGACTTGAATACGGAGAGACATGGGCATTATTACATGGCTGGACTCAAATGCTCTAGCATAGTGCTTCTTCATTATTCTGGGATGACAAGCCTCAAGGGGCAACCTGACGAAAGAAAGCCTGAGCCTCCAGGACATACTTAGCCAGGTGAGAAATGCCTGGCTCCGAAGGATGAATGGCATTGGTCATCCTACCGTAAATGCATGAAAAGAAACACCGCTAACTGCCAGCTTAACAAAATCACCTTTATGTACTTGTACGTGCACTTTTCTAAAACAGGGCCAAGTAACCAGACAAGGTGATACACCTCTAAGCACTGCTTGTTTACAAAAAAGTTAGAAAAATATGTACAAATTAACTTGGGGAAGAAAGAGCTTTAATACTTTATTTTTTGTAACATACTACTAAAACACGATAAAAAGCAAAAGGATTACAAGATTCTGGGTCAAAGAAAAATAGATGTAGTCTTAAAAAAAGTAGATACCATCTTACATAAAACAAGAAAATATAATTATAAAATCATTAAAAGTATCAAGATTTGAAAAATAGGCTAAATGTCTGGGAACCAGGCCACCTTCTCTTCCTTACAACTAACTCTCTGCTCAGCACGTTGGCAAATCTGCATTTGCCTGCAACAGCTCTAGGGATGACCGTGGGCATGCTTTGGTTCACGACTACCCTGAGATAAAACATCATTTAGGATGTGAATTATATGTCAACACACTGTTTTTAAAACATAATACTGTGGGAGACAGTTCTGAAATAAGCTTGATTTAATATGCAGAGATTCTTAATAACCTCAAGATTGTCAATCTTCCTTAGTAAAATTTAAAAAGCTATCACCCCCTCCTCTTCACACACCTTTTCCTTGGTACATGGACCACTCTAGGTAAAATAAAATGATAGAAGTTAAAGAGAAAAATGTTTTCTGGGTAAGGAATAAATGCCGCGGAGCGAAAGCCAGGAGTGGACAAAGGCCATGCCAGCATATGAGACGTGGCAGTTAAGTCATCCTAGCCCCCCACTTCCTCTCCCACTTAAAACCCCAAGGCCGCTGTAGCCATGCCTGCACAGCAGACTTTAAACCTAGCACATACCTGCAAGCTCTCTCCATGGACAAACACCTGAGCAACAGGTTCACTTCGCACGTAGATGTTTTCAATTTTTTCAGGTGCGATGTATTCTCCTTGTGCCAGTTTAAATATGTGTTTTTTCCTGTCGATAATCTTCAAGGTGCCATTCTGTTGTGGAGAGGGGAGGGGGCTGTGGGTGGGTCCAGAGAAAGCGTCCACCCAGCATCAGGCACCGGCAGAACAGGGTTTTACATGCGCTATTTGTTTCAGCGTCACGTCGTCCCATTTTATAGAAAGAAAAACGGAGGCTGAGAGAGACTGAGTCACTTGCCCGAGGCCCTTTGGCTAAGCATGGAGACAGACAGGGGACCCCGGAGCCTATGCTCCATCCCCCTCGGCAGCCGGCAGCAGTGCTAAACTTGTTCCTTTTGGTTCAGCCTGCTTCCCTGGTCTTCTCCTAGCTGAGTTAGGTACATGCCTAGCTGGCTCTCCAAATGAGTGACGCTCCTAGACAGCAGGGACATACCGCCTGCTCGCCCTCTCAGTTTGCTGCACAGAGTGAAGGCTCCCTAACGGCTCACGCTACAGAGGCACGGTTTCAGTTTCTTCCATCACTGGTTTACAGGAGGTGGGGAGGGTATTACTGGCCCCTCAGGCAAGATGAGCCTTTGCACAAAAGGCCACACTACCTAACTGCTGGAAGGTTAGCGTCCTTGAACGAATCAAGCACACGTCTCCTGTTAGAATGGTAATCAACCCCACACCTGGCAGTTCTACGTAGCGCTACCCTGAAGCATTGTCACGCCGCCCAGAGCCATCTGCGGGAAAGATTCTCGCATTCCCTCATCCCGCACTTCTTCATTTTCAAAGGAAGCAAACTGAGGTCCAAAGAAGTTATCGGACGTGTTCACTAGAGTCAGAGTTAACGCGGGCAAGCAATTCCTCTTAAACCTGAAAAGAGGGCCTTAATTTATTCCTAAATAATGGCTTCTGCCTCACATCTGAATTGATTTGAGGGGGCACTTTTTTACCAATGGAAATTCAAGAGTATCAGATCCCATTTACATCTATAACATTAGCTATTATATAACATAAAATTAGCCATGTTAGTATTTGCAATTAAACACAGACCACAGAAAGAGCAGTGCTTGTTTGAACAGAAAAAAGGGATATTGCATGCTTCACAACAAGGAAAAGTGTGCACTAGAGGTCGCATCCTCTCCCTTATTCACTCCGTGTGCTGAGCAAATCAGCCGAGAAACTCGGCTAGGAGAAGACTGCGGTGTCAGGATGGCTGGAAGACGCATTAGCCCCTGTGACATGCAAAGGCCACGGCCCAGCCCGCTGAAAGTAAAGAGTGCTTGAAGCACTTACTGATGAGCACCAAAGACTACAATCTCCAGTGTGGATCACACCTCTACATGCGTGAAACAAAAATCCGCAGGACTGGGTCAATAAATAACACGGGAAGTGGAGAGAGTGCTGAATCGCCAAGGGTTTCATTTTGCCCAGAGCCACATGCACCACCCGTGCTACCAGCTGTCTGTCAAGACATCGAATGATGGATTGCATGAGGCAAATCTTCTGCAAAGGATTTCTCCTCTCTAAAGGGTTACAAAGCAAAGACGTCACCTTGGCCAAGGTGTGCCTGAGCCACGCATGGCACTGTCAGCTGCTTCATATGGACACAGAATAAGGAAGCCCCAAGGAGAGCTGAGGCCTTAGAGTTGCAGCTCTGGTGAAGAATACTGACAGTACCACTGACCGCCACAAGCAGGAACAAATATCTTTTGGAGGAAGTACGGGAAGAGTACTCCTTAGATGCGGGGATGATGAAACCTCGTCTCACGCACTTTGGACGTGTTCTCAGGAGGGGCCAGTCCCTGGAGAAGGACATCTTGCTTGGTAGAGTAGAGGGTCAGTGACAAAACAGAAGACCTGATGAAATACTCTATTTTTAACAAGATGACAAACCTAAGAAACCCCTTTATTCACCAAGCCTTGCTGTTCACCACATTCTAGGAAGACTGCCACCGTTTCCAAGGGCCTTTGTTGCCCCCATGCAGCAAGGTCAATGCACAGCATCTCCACTGTAGTAAGTCATGACCTCTTTTGGTGTCAGAGAGGCAGTGACAGCAAGCAAGCAACAACAGCAAACAACCAAACAGAACACCTAAGCTATGTTATGGGGAAATCCCACACAAGTATTCTGAGAGCCCAGCCTCTCAGCAAGGAGGAAGCAGTGGAGACGGGAGGGTGCCGAATGGCAGCCAGACAGCAAAGGGGACGCATTCTCCCCTGTGCCAGAACAAAACCATCTGTGAACAGGAGGTGGCAACTCACCGGTAACCATTTCCCAATGTCCCCTGTGTGCAACCAGCCGTCTTTATCTAAAGCGTCTGCTGTTTGTGCTGGGTCCTTCAAGTAGCCCTGAAATACATTTGGCCCTTTCACACACACCTGAAGGGAAAAAACCACCAACAAATGATAGGTTAATGGCATTTATTGGAGACTTTTTGAAAGAAAAAAACTGTGTGCATGCATGCACCCCAACCTGTAGCTAGAAATCCTACGTTGCATCATCCAGAGGGAACCCTCAGAGCCCACTAGGACCAGAGAAGCACCCCATCCCCACCCCCAAATCCCCATTTCCCATTCTTGGTCGCTCCCATGGCAGTCAAACTAGAGGGCTAATGCTTGCTTAAGTCCCAGCTCAGAGCTGCTGGAAAACCCCAAAGGGGTTGAAATCACTTTGAAGCAATTAGAGTTACCATCAGTAGCCAGTAGCTTACCAAGGTCAATCAGCAGATGGAGGAGGGCCCTGACGACTTGGGTCACAGGAGCCTCTCTCAGCCTGGTCTGGGACCCATGTCCCTGCCACGTCAGGCAGGAGGCATCCACATCCGCTAGCCACCCCCACCCCCAGTGTTACACTTCCAACTACCTTCATGGAGAGGTGCCTGTTGGTCCCCAGATCACCAACACCGTCAAGTACAGGAGCTTTAGCGGACCCTGTGCTGGGCGATGGCCCTGCATCCCTAGTGGCTGGCCCTTAGCGGAAAGCACATGAAGCGTGAGATCTCGAATAATGGGAATCCACTCACCTCACCCTCACCCTTGGAAGCCATGTAATTCATTTCTTCCACATCCACGAGTTTTACATGATTGCAAGGCATTGGGGCGCCGACATGGCCTGTACAGTAAACAAAAGAATGATCACTCGGAATATCCTTGGGCCAGTCTTCACATTATATTTATAACAAACAAGCCTCTTTGCAATAAAAGGAAGGTGATGTGAACACCTGGCCTATGCAATTACAGCTGTTCTTCCTCTCATAGCATGATTTAGAGTTTATTCCCAGAACAGAGGCTGAAATGTTACAAGTCCACTTAGGGTACTTCCTAAACGTGACCCACTGAAACCAAACTCACTGCTGTGGAGTCCGTTCTAGCTCAAACTGACCGCAGGGAACAGAACTCTCCCCATGGGTTTCGGCATCTTTCTCCTGCAGAGCGGCTGGTGGCTTCGAACGGCTGACCTTGCAGTTAGCACTCCAACCCATAACCCACTGTGATACCAGAGCTCTCGGTCTAAGTTTGTTGCTCTGAATTATTTTTCAAAGTATAAGTAATCTGGGTGTGGACTTTGAAGGTGACTGTGAGTCCTCAGGAGCAGGCTTTCGAAAACGCTGACCTGGCTTCAATAACATGATGGCCCCTGACTACTAATTATCATTCCTTTTAACCACCCCTCCCTTACACAGACTTACTGTTGTCCTGGTGCTCCACAAGAAGGAACAACATAGGTAACATTGGCAAGTGTGGCAGTTACATAATCTGGTGTCAACTTGAGACTACTAAGAGTGAAGGGGTGGAGTTTAGTATGTCAATCAGGTCGCAACTTGATGACCTCATTTGGAGGTGCTACAGAGATAGTTACATGGAGCTACCCTGATGGCGCCAGAGCCCTGGAGGTGGAGAAGCCATGTGGAGACCCCTCCCAGAACTGAGATGCTTCCACCAGCCCCTGGATCCACAAGACTTTCCACCCACTGGCTTGTGATCTTCCTGCATTTGGCGTCATTGCATGTGTTGTGTGCATCTGAAGAGGAATTTATAGACTGGTATTGGACATATGGGCTAATATCAGATTTATGAACTTGAACTGGACTGCGCTGGGATGTTTTCTTAATATAAAATTACTCTTTGACAGAAAACTGTCTTACACATATATGAGTGTCTATCAATTTGTTTCTCTAGTCAACCCAGACAGACATAGCAAGCTGGTTTTTCTTGACACAATGCCCAATTCTGATCAAGATGGCCTTTATTGTTGGATCAGTATGTATGGATAAGCATGTTTTACACTTCAGTTTATGAAGATAGGATAGAGCCTACTCACTCTTTTGTCAAACGTTTTGAAGCCTGGGTTGGCTGTTACACCAACAAAGTGACCTGAAGTTAGATGTGTCTCAAGACAAAGGGGCCTGGCGGCACAGTGCATGAGCTCCTGCCTGCTACCCAGAGGCTGGGGATTCAAACCCACCAGTGACTCACTCAGCAAAACAGACGATGTGGCAGCCGTCTGCTTTGAAAGGATTTACAGTCTCAGAAACCCGATGAGCCAGTTCTACTCTGCCCTGTAGGGTGGCTACAGGGCAGTGTTAAGAGCTTCACAAATACGTCTTCTAGTGATTTCATCGTTTTAGATGATTGAGACTACTATTCCAAATTCTCTAGATGTTCAGGAACCTGAGATTAAAAATTAATCCAACACCATAGTGAAGAGTTGCCGCATGTTAGCATCCAGGCTAGGAGAATCACACATTTATCTAGGATACCTTTTTTTCCCCTGCCATCAAGTTGAGTCTGGCTCATAGCAACCCTAGAGGGCAGAGTAGAACTGCCCCATGGGCTTCTGAGCCTCTCTTTACAGAAGCTGAAAGCCTCCTCTTCCTCCCTTGGAGAGACTGGTGGTTTCAAACTGCCGGCCTTGTGGTCAGCCGCCCAACACGTAACCACGACACCATCAGGCCTCCTCCATCTATATGTGGCATCTTAGAAACCACTTGCTAAGAGTGGTAATGCTTAAAAGACAGCAAATAAATCCGAGAAGCGTCTTTATCATAGTGCAAAGTGTATTCTCAGTGCGGTGCAGAGGAAAGTGCAGGAGATTTACAGGCAGGCCTGGGTTGGCATCCTGGCTCCAAAGTATAATGGTATGTGAGTTCTTATAAATGGTTGGCATGCTATTTGAACCACAATCTGAGGTGACTCACATCTCACCAGGGCGTAGCCGGGGTTAGACTCACACAACGCGCATCTTAAACACCGAACTGAGAGCCTTATCTATGACAGTGCTCAATGAATTCTTTTTGTGTTTGCCTTCCCTTTTTCTCTTTTGGGGAAAAAAAATGAAATGAAATGAAATAAAAGGGCTGTACTTCCAACGCATAGCACAGGCCACCAAGACACGGTGTATATTGAGTCACTGTTTGTGGAGAAACACACACACTTTTAATAATTACAAATAATTAACTGAATACAAATAAGCAGACCTGCTAGCTGTATTTGCCTAACCAACTACTAGAAAGATCTGTTAGGTCAAATATTTCTAAACTGGTTAAACTAACAAATCACTCTTGCCACCCAACTGCCATACACTGGTGCATTGCCTTGGCTTCTGCCCTGAGGCCTAAAAATCCGAGCCAAAGTAGCACTAGTTGGTGAAGTGGGTTAGTAAGTCTATGAATGATGAAAGAGATTCTAACCACCCCAATAACCTGATCCCAACCACCCAGTTCCCATGAGCAATCTTCGGCCAGTCCTACCTGCTGTCCAGTCTCCAGGCATACTCAGGCAGCAGCCGGCAGTGCACTCTGTCTGACCGTAGCCTTCATAAAACTGGGCCGCCGAGAGATGACACATGGTTAACGGGGCACAGTCACGCCCTTGCTGGAAGTGCTAAAGTAATTACGTTCTTCTAGCTCCTAAGTAACTTCTGGCTGGGGTGGAATCTCTTTTCAAGTTTTCTGTTCAGTAGAATCTTTCATTACTAATTCATTCTTTCCTATTGGCACCCAAACACCTTCACTCTCATGCCGAACACCAGCTGTGGTCCATATTCACTTTCCACTGAACTGCCTGCAGACAGCAAGTGAGAGCATCTAAGCTCCAGGTCATGCGGCGAACCAGGAATGCACCAGCGTGGTCGGCCCCTGGCTCTTCCCCACCTGCTCCCCTTGTCACAGCCCCTGCTGTGTCCTGACCCCTTTGGAAGACGCTGTGTGGTTTTCAGGCTGACGTGCTACTCGCTTGTGATCCCTTCCTACGCTCTCATGCCTGACCTCTAAATGCAAGTTGTGCACCTTACCCTGGAGAAAATGACACACACGGTGGGTCTATTCCCTTGCCGAGGGGAATATATATGCATTCATTTCTCCCAGCTCTCTAGGAATAACACAGCCTTCCAGACAAACACAGAGAATAAAACGACGACCTTTATGAAGACAGTGGCCCGGCAGTATACATTTGGACAGGAAATCCCATCTCACCTGACAGCCAAGCGCTGCTCTCAGAAACGTCAGCACGGTGGCGGACACTGGTGCAGCTCCCGTGACCATCAGCCTGACCTTCCCTCCCAGGCTCGACTACGGGGAAGGAGAGAGGGGAGAAAAGCCCGTTAAACGTCTGGAAGGAGGTGGCTGCCCCCTCAGTGAGAGTGGCCTCTTAGGATTCCCCTGACGGCACCTTCAGAACCTCGCCGCATTCACGACGGGAACACAGAATTGGAGTGGGTTCCTACCCGCGACCATGCCATCCATTCTCAGTAGGTGCAGAAATAAACCAGCTATAAGAAGAATTCAGAAAGTCCAGGAAATAAAACCCACCACAACCCTCGCTATTTTTCAACCCAAATTTCTGAAGCCCTCCCCCGTCGTGAGATCGAGAGTGTGGTGTGTTTGTGGCAACTATCACAATTGTGGGGCTTGGGCATTACAAAATGACCTCAAGAGTGACCAGCATATGACAGAGCTGCTAAACAGAATCAAGAAATGGTAGCACATCCAAGATGTGAATGCAACGTGCCGGCATGGAGTAGGGAACCAG
>NW_022103906.1:57987597-57996281 GCF_000313985.2 Echinops telfairi | reverse complement strand
ACACACACACACACACACACACACACACACACACACTTTCTCTCTCTCTCTCATAGAAATCTCTCAAGGGTGAGACTCTCCAGGTTTGACTTCAGAAGCACGAGTTGCACGCCCATGAGTTGCATGGTTACCTGTATCTTGTGGAAGATGAGCTTATCCCACAGGCTGTTGTTTCTAATGACGCCACTGCGAAGCTCTGCTTCTTTTCGCTTGTAAGCAAAGTCCAACAGCCAGCGCTTTACCGCAGTGTTCGCTTGTCCAAAAATCTAATGGGCCAAGAGATGGGGAGATTCTCAGAGAGGCCTGAAAGCTCTGCCTCCAAATGAAGAGCACCCCACGCGCATTCTGCAGGCTGCTCCTGCAGGGTGGCCCTGGCGTAACGGCTGACAACAGTGGCCGTCTGTCCCTCCCGCCTGGACTGTCTCACAACCACCCGCGTGTCGGAGGGGACCTGTGCTCCCTACGGTCACACAGGGCTGTTTCTTTAGAAGCAGGTCTCCAGGTCTTTCTTCTGTGGCCCTTCCAGCTGGGGCTGAGCCTCTAAGCTCCAGTCGGCAGCCAAGCATGGCAACTTGGGACTCTCTCCCGGGGACACTCGAGGTGGCCCTGAGCCCAGTGAAACCCATGAGGGCAGACACTGGCCAGGATGGCTTGGCTTCTCGGAGGCTCTCAGATTTTCTGCCTGTGATGGGATGCATTCTTGGGGCTCTTCTAGTGCCACAAGCAGAACATAACTGAGTTATGTTTTGCTTCTCTCACAGGCTTCCATCTTACAAAGGTTCCGGCTTTTGCAGGTTTTACTGTGCCATCTGGCGTGTGCATGGAGCATTAAATTAACGAAACCATTGCGTAGTATTACTTTCAAGGGAGTCTGTGAACAACCTTTTATCTATGCATCAGGGGGAAGAAGGTAACCGTCACTTTCGTAGATGAGAAAACGGGCTCAGTGATCCCCTATAAAACCAAAAGGACTGCCCGCCTCACACCTGCATTGTGCCTGTCAGTTCCCAAGAGAGTTCATGTGTTTTCTCTCAGGTAATCCTTACCAATAACCCTTGTGAGGCAGATGGATTCTTACAGACGAGGGAGCGCTGGCTCTATGAGATCAAGAGCACTGTCCACCTCACACAGTTCAATTCCCAATTCCAACTCAAGCGTCTGACTCAAAGTCCAGAGCTCTGTCCCACACATACTGCGTGCCACCCCCCAACCCCACCCGCCCCGGCAATTACTCGGTCAAACATCCGGTTCAGCAGCCTGGGAACCACTGGGAAGATAGTGGGTTGAAGTGCCTTAAGGTCATCCATCAGCAATCTGATATCTCCTTGGAAAAATCCTATTTTAGCTCCGTGACACAGCATGACACACTGCAGAGGTACAGAGAAACAGCAACACGTGTCATTGCCCCTGCGGCGGTGTGACACATTATCCTACATGAGCCACCTATGTCACATACCAACAACGTACGTTACACACAAGACTGTGCTTTTACTATCTTAGAAAAGTTTCCAGAAAATAAGTTACTAAGTATAGATCACTTTCTTTCTTCTGTTGTCATTCTTGTGTCAGGGGACAACATGGAAGTTGAAGTCTCTCTTGATCCTCGGGGAGATAAACGGGTGAATACGAAACTGGCACACCCCACGTTGTCTCCAGAGAGATGATAGAGCATCCGCTACTTGAGCTTCATGATGGCTGTCTTTGGGGTGACTGACGGGGTACTATATAGTCTAGATATTTTGAGCCTTCCTGAAATTTGAAGCCTAACTCCTTGTCAAAATAAAACCTAACTATTTGCTGACTAAAGCTTATTAAGGTCTCATCTTCTTTTACCAGAATTTGGCTCAAATTTTCTGAAAGGCGGCTGAGTGTGCAGGAGCGACAGCAGGCCATCTCATACCAGTGCCTTGTCAAAGTACAATGAACTCTCGCCTCACTCCCCCAGACAGCCAGCTCAACAAGGAAGCGATGACCATCAGTGTTGGTGAGGAGGCTGCACATCTCTTCATGCGTGTTTTAGCCATTTCTGTATCTTCTTTGGAACAATGTTTATTCCGATTCTTGGCCCATTTCTTCATTGGGTTATAATTATTATTATTTTATCGAGACATAAGAATTCTTTCTATATGATACATTTGCAGATCTAGTCTGAAAACACTGCCATTTCTCTTTCTAAAACTTCCAAATTTTAAAACGAGTGATTAAGATTCTAGAGCCCAGGACCGGAGGGAAGGGAGGGTTTACATTCTGTGAAATAATCCGCACAATCTCTAAACTGGGGCTAAGTCAGAAATCACCCAATGGGGATGACAGTGAACGCAAGACACTTACCTGCATGAGTTGCTCATACATGTGTGCGAGTGGTAAGAATGAAATGTGTGTGTCACTGGCATTCAAGGTAAGTGCTGTCTGGAAAACATAACCACTTAGCACAACACAAACAAACAAGCAAGGAACAGGTAACAAAACACAATGCCTACCTCAACCACTTTTTCAAACATATGGGCCAGGGGCAAGAAAGAAATCAAAGTATCGTCTGGGCAAGGATTGACTATGTTCTGAAAGGAAAGACACCGGCAAGGCAGACAAGGATTAACATCCAGCAATTTCCCCCATTTATTTCAAGACACATAATCCCCCAACTTAAAGGAGAGCTTAACTTTGCTCATGAGCTGCAGTTACTTCTCAGTCAAGACTGAGATGAAATGCCATAATTTAGTTTCTCAGATAGGGTGAAATCTGAGGTCGTTCCGAATGACAAAGTAAATCCAATCACGAATTTAGTCAAAATCAGGACATTTTTTGCTCCAAGTGAGATGTTGGGGATTATGTGCTGTAACCCGCTTCCAATTTCCGATTCCTCAGACCCGCTCGCCCCACATGCTCAATTCCATCTTGGGGTTATGAAATATAAGCTATATTTCAATATACAACAGCAGAGGGAAGAGGAAAAGGAGACGAGAGCAGTTGGATATCCAACATGCTCCATGGAGAGTAGATATGCACCGGGAGGATTGCAGTTCGATCAACATTTTCACCTCGGAGCCCTACTTTGCTGCTGCGGCTGCTGCTCTATGCTGCTGAGCTGCTGTAAAGGTTCAGGGGCTCATGTTTGGAGCAGATCACCAGCTCTTTCTCCCTGGTCCGTTTTAGTCAGGAGGCACCAATGACCCCTGCTCAGCACCATAGCACCGTGGGAGCCTCCCCTGGGAGAAAGGCGGTAGCTGCCTGGGAGCAGCAGCAAGTCCCAAACATGGGTCTCTCAGAGAAGGCGAAACGTCCCCCACTGAACCACTGCTGCCCCCATCGTGCCCACCTCAACTCCCTGAAAAATGCTCCAATCGGCTTCCTTCAAGCTCAGGTTTGTCCTCGTCTACAATGCTGACCACGATGGGCCCGTTTCCAGTCTAAGTCTGCACATCACGTTTTCATCCCAGGGCTCCAAATGGGCTTCACTGAGTTATGCAAACTCAGTGATGACTGAGTCTTTGCAGTGGAGGGCATTCTCGTGTTCTTTACAGAGAACTGTGGCCCAATGGGAGGCTGCCCACAGCAGCTGCTGCTACATCACCTGGGAAGTGAGGGGGAGGGGCTGTCAAGCTGCCTAGTGGGTGATGGGTCCACTTCGGAGCGCTGCCTTCCCGATCCTTACAGCTGGGTCAGGCTTAAGCATGTGAGCAAGCACTGGAGGTTACATGACATTCTCACTTCCATTTTATTCAAGTGGACCTGTAGCCAAACGAATTCTTTGGATCACCATACAAAGAGCCACCGACTTCATTTTCTGGTTTAGTATGACAAATAATAACCATTTAGCATGAACAGCAGTTTTACAACGTTGAGACTGCCCTTTGATACGATGACCGGCTCTCGGTGTTGCTGTTATCAAAGCTCGTAATCACTTGCTCGGGGAGCCACCAATGCCTTTTACGTTTTCTTTGAAGGGAAAGTAGGAAATGAAAACCTCACTTTGGTAGGGCACGAAATGTTGATCTCCAGTTAAAAAGCACAAAAGGCATGTGGAAGCAGGAGCGTGTGCGTGGAGTTAAGAAGGGGTGAGAGCCCTTATTCTGCAGCCACCTAAGGCCTCCGTTCCCCAGCACCATGAAGCCCAGGCTCCTGCTGTGAGGACGGCCCCAGCCTGCGTCCAGAGACGGAAGGAGAAAACTAGGGAACACGTGGAAAGGGCATGGCGGAAAGGCATGGAACCCTCAACGGTAAAATCAGAACCTTCCTAAAGGGCAAGTCTGACTTGTATCTTTAGCTAGAAAACTTTAAGATGACAAAAAAGTAATTACAGTTCTAGGCTGCAGCCCATCTCAAAATGGAAGGCAAATGGACCAAGTAACTAATCATTCGGGGGGGAAAAAAACACAAACCAACAAAACAAACTAAAATCCCCCTCAGCAACAGCCCACACTTCATTATCAACTGAATATCATTTCCCCAACCCTGGAAGAGTCAATAACATTGCAGATTTTGTCCTCTGCCTTTTCCTGGGAATGTGTACAGGGCAGGGGCCAAATCAAGTTTCCCCTTCTAAAACGACAGCAAATTTTTTCCATCCACCTTAATGGACTCAGGCAAGGGTTGGCGATCAGGATCACAATGAATATCATTTGAGAGGGGGGGGAGGGGATCTTCAAGGACCAGACAGCTATGTCAGGTAGGATTCCAAATATAGTGTGGACCTACACAACTGCACCGCCCGGGGATGCCAAACTCGCAGGGGTTGTTCCCTAGATACATTTCTAGCTAGTCTCCTTACCCCTTCCTTCTTAAGGCCTAAGGCCACCCAATGAGCATGAACAAAGATGGCAATGCCCCCAAAGGTTACCTCTGTCATTTTCACAAAAGCTGAGCAATCGCTCACTATATTTCGGTGGGTGATCAGGGCTCCTTTGGGGTTGCCTGCAGAACACACACGAAGCAGAACAAAGTTAGAGTCGATGCCTCTCTGCAAGGATTCTAGTCAGCGAGGAGGCTCAGGTACGCTGGATGATTACCATCTCAAGTGCCTCTGGGGTTGGGTACCCCTGTGAAAGCCAATTGTTGAGTAACCTTAGATTTACAGAGCAACCAGAAATCCCTTTAAAAGCACCTCATTATCAGAAGTCATCGCTAGGAACCTGGGCAAGTTTTAGAGGCGGTCTGCAGCAAGGAGAGCAGAACGCCCAGGAATGTGACTGGCACAGTTGGCCCAGGAAACCGGCTGCATTCAGCACGTGTCTGAGGGAAAGCCCAGCAGTGTCTGAGCAAGTCCGCCACTAACAAGGAGACCCCACTTGGATTACTTCCAGTCCATCTAGAGGTTGCTCATAAGTGGTCCCCCAAAAAGGGGTGGGAGTCCAAACTTCCAGAAGCCACGGAGAAGCGATCTCATTTCCAAACATACCTGTAGTCCCACTTGTGAAACAAATTACTGCGAGATCTTCAGGTGCTGGAGGCTACACAAAATAAAGGAAAAGCCCGTAAGTCATCAAGTTAGTGTTGCTTGTGAGGTCAAGGCAACTCTGATGCGGTGGCCCCTCCCGTGCCTAGGAGCACTGCTCCGTAGGGTTTAAAAGGGAGCCCGGGGGCGTGGTGCTTCTGAGTTGGGCTGTTAACTGCAAGGTCAGCAGTTAGAAATCACCAACCCCTCCAAGGGAGAAAGACAGGGCTTCCTACTCCCCCAAAGAGTTACAGTCTCAGAAACGCACACAGCGGGCAGTGCTACTCTGGCCCACAGGGTCGCCATGAGCCAGCCTGGACTTGATGGCCCTGAGTTTGGTTTGGTTTTATAGGGGTCAAGGCTGTCAGCTTTGGGAAGCAGAACATTAGGCCTGGCTTCCCATGGGCCTCTGAGTGGGTTCAGACCACCAACCTTCTGGGTAGCAATAAAGCGAGCGCTTCACTGTTCTCACCGCCGGAAGAACCGGAGCCTCAGAGCATCATCCAGGATTTCTACTCCCAGTGAACAGACACCGAGACCCTCACAGGGTTGTGACAGGGTCTGGCACGAGGTACTTACCTTGGGCTTCCTTCTGTTGGCTTTCCCCAGGTTCTTAGGAAAAGAAGGAAAAAAAGTAATCTTAGATGGAATTGTTTTCTAGATGTAGAGAGCAAAGTCACATCAAGTCACTTAAAGCTGACTTTACCGTGCGGCTCACTCACAGCCAATCCAAAGGGTAACCTTCAAAGTTAACCAAACTACGGCAGTTTTAACCGATCAAAACTCCCTTCCTAGACGTCTTCCCTTTTCCACAAAACCATGCACGCAGCCCAAGGACTTATCTTTGAAAGAGAACTTATTCAAAAGACGGTAAAACCACATCTTCAAAGATGCATTCCTTATCTCCACTCTCATGTCCTACGAGAGTCTTCTACGCCCTACTTTGAACTATTACCAAAGAGTCAGAGCCATTGGCTAGAAACAGGAACTTTAATATCCAAATAAAATGAAATCAACATAATCTATCAGAAGCTAAAGTTCTACTCATTTGTTCAAAATGTACATGCAGTTATATTAAGCAGAAAAAAATGTACACCAATTTCCTTTAGAAATACAGCATTAATATAAACTTACATTCTGCTCTTTAATCATAAATTCATATGACATCTTATCTTAAAATTACTTCTCTATTATTTAGCGGTCAAAAATAACTTTCCCCCACCCGCATAAAACCTTCTGTTTGTGTCTTAAGACAAGGAGAGGGGAAGGAAGAAGGAGAAAAGGAGATTATATTCTGTCCAAACAGATTATATATATATGTGTGTATATATATATATATATATATATACACATACATATATATATATGTTTTCAATGGTATACAACCAGCTATTAACTCAAATGAATGTCAAGTACCCGTTTGCTCCTGTGGAGTCACATTTTGTGGTATGGGCAGGGGAGCTGGTTCAGTAGAACAGATAGCAGTTTCCCTGTGACTGACTCCCAGAGCCCCCAGGAAATAATGCAGTTATATAAACCTTTACTTGTAGCCTGAAACTCTCTGTTGAAGCAGGAAAACGAAAACACATTTTAAAAACAATTTCAAAGGAAGAAAATGACGTGCTCCATGAATACCCATCCTCGGGTTAGCCTTTTAGGCTCCATGGTGGGTACAAAGAACGATCCTTCCCAACTTCCTTGGACTGAGCTGCAACCACACTCCAACCAGGGGAATCAACCTCTTACATGACCTGCCATCAAACGGTCAATTCAAGTGTGGACCACACGCACTTCCCGGGATCGGTTATGACTAACGTGAACCTTGAGAGATCTAATATGAAAACAGAAAAATCTGAAGCCCACCAGGACTTAGACCCAAGAAATGCAGGAAGAGAACAACGGGGCTGATTTCTACATCTGCGTCTGCTTTACAGACAAATCAGGAAGTGGAAGGCCATCATGGAGTCCGAAGAGGACATAATGTCTACCCATCTGAGTCTGAAATGCACCTGCCAGCACTTATATAGCAGTGCTGTCCAGTGTTTTAAAACATACAAGGGAGCACTGAGCTCACTTTATGAGAGTGCTTTCTGTAGTATGGGCTGTGCTGATACATGGGCCTATGGAATCTGTCTTTGCAAAAAAGAGCAAGGGTCGCTAAGACGACCGGCCACAATTGGCCATATTTGAACCCAAATGGCTGCACACAACCCTTTCAAAGCTGTATGTGGGCAGGGCCGATGGACTCACCTGCAATGCCTGCATGCTGATGATTTCCACCCCGCTCTTCTTGCCTCGTTCCGTCAGATCACTGCTGAAGCAGTCCATGACAACGATGAATTTAAGGCCTGGTATTGACTTATTCTCTACACCATCCAGTAAGAGTTTGGCCTTCTCTGCCTTGTCAACAAAAATCAGGGAGAGCTCAGCTGGAAAAGAGGAGATACAACGAGGAAGATGGTACTGGGATATGGAAAGCTCGGCTCAGCAAATATCAGGCATGTAATTATTCTCAGTACTACATCCTCCGACCAGAAGACTGGGAGACGGGCATTTGAGTTTCTGAAAAGCCCTGTGTCAAATCACACATCGGCAAACGTCCGGTCACCGGATCGAACCCCCAGCTCGGTTGTTGTGCACAGGCATACCTTTGTTGATTATGTATGTGATCGCATCAGCTCCGAGGGTGTCGTAGAGTGGAACGATCACCATGGAAAAAGCAAAGCATCCCTGCTCGATAATCACCCACTGAAAAACAGGCCGGGGAGAGAGGGCACAGGCTTACCACACGAGGCCTCCACGGAGGACTTGAGAGCGACGCGAAGGGCAGGCATGTGGGACGGACAAATACACATCTGTGTCACGACTGCCCGTGGCAGGGCCCCAAGGGTGATGCACAGTGAGCACAAAACCCTCCTCCCCTTCTTAAAAAGAACTTGCAAGTATGGGAACGATAATCAGACAAGACAGTAGCTCACTCAGAAGGGAAGTGCCCGTTAAGGGTCTCAGTGGCAGCAGAAGGCTTTGCAAGAGAAGCAGGGTTTGGACTTCTCTTTGGAGAGAAACGTAGCGAGATCTCCGTGGGGGCTACTCTTTCCCGGAGAGGGAGGAGGGTCAGGGGGCAGTCTGATTTGCCTGACATTCCAGCTGGGAAGTGGGGAGAGATGAGGCAGGAGAGGTTGGAAGAAGACTGCTGGCTCAGGCCCACAGGTGATACAATGCCACTGAATTTTTCAGGCAAAACAATGGTCAT
>NW_022103906.1:57984905-57986762 GCF_000313985.2 Echinops telfairi | reverse complement strand
ATGGTTATACCTCAGGTCTGTTTTGAGCAAAGATGCCAACGTACTGGTCCGGGGAGGCCTTGAAGCCCTTGTGGATCAGCGCCGAGCCCACACATTCAGACATTTCTGCAACCTAAAATGGCGAGATAGGAAATCAGCAGAGGCCCGGTCTTGAGTCACAAAGCTTCCCTTTGAGGAGTGGACAGGCCTAGACTCTCAGTGAGCGAGCTGGGCTGCACAGAGAAGGGAGGAGGAACGAGCAGGTATTCCTCACGTATACATTTTTTGTGTTAAAAAAAGAAAAGGTTTTGTGCACCAGAATTCACTATTAAGAACGTCTTCCTTCTGCAAAGCCAATTAATTTCACTCCAACAGCTGCAGGCCATGGATGCTATGTCAGGGGTTCTTACATCGTTCTTTGTAATATTTTGGCTTTTGAAAAAACATATGAAAGAAACAGCATGATAGGATGTTTTTATTATAAAGAACAGCAAGAGAGCAAAACATGTCATTTTGCATATACACAGAAACAACAATTTTTTAAAGAGTAGGTTTAAAAAAACAAGAGTAAGCTTTTATCATTGACTATACAATTCCATTCCTGAGAATATGTTCTTAGGGGGGAAAATCAATCATAGGACAAAGGGTTGTCTTTTAAGTCCTCTTTATGTTGGTTTCCAAAATGACCAACAAATGCTCACCTCTGAGAGAGGGAAGGAAACAGACTAATGGCTCATCAGAAAGCAATGGTGAATTTCTGAGAAAATGCTGTATACTTGTATCTAACCAATATTACATCTATGAAGACCATACCTAATTTAGCAGACTTCTACAATCATGTTAAATAAGTAAATACACAAGAGTATATTTTCACTACCACATCTACGTTAACTAGGTGGAGCCACAGAAATTCAACGGGACAGTCAATTTCTATATATACCCTCTATCTATCCTTTTCACATGGCCACCCCAAAAAGAGTACAATTTGAACAAAAACAAAAACAACCCAGCTTTGGAGTTCTTTTCTTATTTTTGCAGTTGGTGAATGCTCAAGTGTGTACACCTACCCACACCCAGAGTCAACAAAGCCACACCCGGCCCTGTGCTGGAACCCTGCACCGTCCCTGTCCCACCTATGGCCACCAGAGGCAGCAAGAATTAGCATCAGCATTAACGCGTTCATTACCCTAGTTCACGCGCTTACATTTAAGAAACACTTAACCTGGGAACTGCTGGCGATTGTTCGCGCAACTTCTTAGCATGACTCGCATACATCTCTGCGTCTAGAAAAAGGGCCTAGATCTTCCCTCAAACGACCTCAACGGGGGTTTTGGCCAAGAAAAAGCTCAAAATTCCAGGTAGTTCCCAATGTATTCCTCCCTTGTGAGTCAGTTCCAAGCAACCTGGATGTTTTTCTTTAAAGGTTTTCATTTATACTGTCTTTTATTATCAGTCTTATTTTATTTTTTTATTTATGAGTCTTTTTGAAAATAATAGCTTTTTCGTTGGTGATTGGAAATATTACATCTGAGAATAATACAAGCAAATCACATGCTACTACATGTATGTGGTACATATTACTAAGGATAAGATGTCCCCCCACCAAGAAAGGATGGTTGTAAACACAGTCTATCACGGTACATCGTAAATCAGTGGCAACCTGTGGGGACTAGTGGGAGGAAAAATGACTTTCATGTAGCAATCTAAAGTTGGCTTCAGTTAAGTCCAGTTTTACATCTTGGGCAGTCTCTGAGAGATGGGGCTTTAAAAAAGTTTGTGGGAAAATTCCATTATCTTGTTACTCCATTTGTCTGTGGACTTTTTGAAGTCCTCTGATAGTATAGATCACCATCTTCAGAAACCCCAATGATTTTTTTG
>NW_022103906.1:57946019-57984382 GCF_000313985.2 Echinops telfairi | reverse complement strand
CAGTCCACCCAGAGATGCCCTGGAAGAAAGTCCTGGGGCTCTACTTCTGAAAAGTGTGCCATGAAAACCCCATGACACGCCATTTGACGGCAACACACTCGGGGTACCAAGCGTCAGAGGCGAGTCTCGGGCGACGGTTTGCTGTTTGGGACCCCATATCAGAGAAAGGGAAAACTAAGGTGGACTAAGAAACACTATTCTACAAGGGTGGGCTTGGGGCTCCAAATGAACACCCCATTCCTATTCCAAAACCCAAAACAAACAAAGCCAACATCACGGAGTTGGGTCTGACGGTACAGTGACCCTGTGAGACAGGCAGAATGGCTCCTGAATAGAGCAAGTGCTAAAAGCACAAACCTAGAAGGGGAGAGTTCATTTGTATTCATGAATGTCCCAGGATTCCCTGCTCCAGGGACAGGGAAAAGCAGGAGCCCAGGGACACAGGGCCATTTCCTGGACAGCTGGCTGGGAACAAAAGGCAGCCTCGCTGACAGCACAGCTGGTCCTGTGTGTCCTCAGGGCCCCGCTGGACTGGAGAAAACAGCGGCGTCTGGATTTGTTGTGACAGCGATAAAGAGAAAGAGCGACATAGTCCCGCTCTGCTCCCTGTGATTTCCGTGCTGAGTGACTGCACTGCAAACAGTTGTCGCTGTGAAGCAGCGAGGACCGCAAGTGGGGAGAGGGGAACTCCTGCTCTCCTCTGTGAGCAGACAGCCACACAGGAGTCTTCTCTCAACATCTGAGCTGCTCCCCGAGGCTGCCCTGGGGATAATGTCTCCCATTTCCAGGGGGTTGGGAGAGGGGGGCCATCAGCAGGAAAGCCCATTGAATGGCCACAGACCTCACCCCGAGCGTCCTGGTTCTGCCACTGAGCAGCTGTGGCCTTGGACAAGCCCTATGCTTCCTGGGCACCGCTTCGTCCTCTATAAAACAACAGGGCCACTCAGATGAAGGAGGCAACCTTCTCTGCTCATCTCTATGCAGCGGCTGAGGCTTAATCCAACTCCAGGGGCTCTGGGAGAGGAGTCACCTACTTCAAGGAACATTTCTTGAATTTTTTTCTTACCAAGTTTCTTTCCACTTAAACCAGAGTTTTCCAAACTTATGTGACCTACTGTCCCCTTTTCAGGGTGGGGGCGTGGACTCTGTGCCCCCCTAGCCCAAACCCCACTCACTGCTATGGTGTCGGTTCTGACTCATCTGAACCCTACAGGATAGGGGAGAACAGCCCCTGGGGGTTTCTAAGACTGTAACTCTTGATAGGAGTATAAGTCCCATCTTTGCCCTGCAGAGAGGCTACTGGTTTTGAACTGCTGACCTTGTGGTTAGCACCCAACGTGTACCCCACTATGCCACGAGGGCTCCTCACTCCTCCCTGGCGATAAAAACACTTCTGTACTATAGATGATAATTCAGGGGAGGAAATGTAGGTATCGGTTTTTGTAGGCCCCTTGGATCATCCCAGCATCCCCCTCCGCTACCACCCACCACTTTGGGAAATATTGATTTAGACCATCCACATTTATCCCAAAGCTCTGAACTAGTCTAGCACACAGGCCTTCGAGAAACTTCCTGGCTCTAACGTTTAATGGCTCCAAGAACTAAGGTGTCTAAGCACCACAGGCCGCATAGTAATCAATCCGCAGACAAGCCAGAAGACTCACCTCTTTGTATGAAAGCCACTCATAGGGCTGGTCTGGTTTCCGAAAGCCTAAACAAGGTCCATTATCTAAAAAGACAAACCAGAGCTGAACTTAGCAGGTATAAAAAAACGTCCTAAATTGTGGGTTGTATCGCACTTCCTTCTCCAGAGCATCAGCTTCTCAGGTTAGAAATGAGCTTTCCCCCTGAGGTTTTGGTCTGATCTTTGCTGTCTCGGTTGTTGCTGTGTTTTCTATCTTAGACAAAGCAGGAAAGTGGCGAGAAAGGGAAACAAAACAACAAGCCCATTGTCACAGAGTCAGTTCTCACTACAGCTGAGGACAGGGTACAACAGCTCCCGAGGGTTGCCAACAGTACCCGTCTTTATGAGAGGACACAGCCTCATCTTTCTCCCAAGGAACAGCTAGCTGGTGGGTTTGAACAATGGATCCTGCTGTTGGCAGCCTAATGCTTAATCCACAGCGCCACCAGGGTTCTTTGAAAGAAGAAAAGGCAAATACTATATGAAGCCCACTTATTTCTGAATTTCTCTTTCACACACTACTGGTTTATAACAGGAGTTAAGGTCTGAGTGGTGAAAAATTCCTAGTATCGACTTTCAGAAGAGTTAAGTCTTCAAAATTTCTACAGACGCTTAAAGTACTCTAACTCAGAATGTGAACACAAACCTATCGTTTTAAATACGCAAATTCTGATGATCAAAGGTATCGCCATCTCCTAGAGTCCTAACTACATGGGCGAAGCCCTGATTACAGAGAAACAAAATTCAAGCAAAGATGTCAAAAGAGAGGGAATGCAGGGGTGTTTATGAGCACAGGTTAAGAGATACCATGCTCCTTCGATTTGTCTTGATTCAACTTTAGGTATTGAAGTAGCAGAAAGAAAAGTCTTGTTAAGTTTCCACATTAAGGACTAACTCTCACTGTCATCGAAGCAAAGCCAGCTCATACCAACGACCTTTCGGGACAGAGTAGAACTGCTCTTCTGAGGTTCCAGGAATGTCACTCTTTATGGGGGCAGAAAGCCTCCTCTTTCTCCCACAGAGCGGCTGGTGGTTTCAAACCACTAACCTTATAGTTAGCGGTCCAATGAGTAACCACCACGCCACCAGGGCTTCTACTCCCGTAAGAGAGTCTCAGAAACGCACAGAGGCAGTTAGTTCTACCCTGCTCCACAGGGTCTCGGTGGGTGGGCATCGACTCGATGGCAGAGTGACAAGGACCAGTGCCAGGACTCTCAGTTAAGCCCTCATCTACTAACCAAAAGGTTGGTGGTTCGAAATCAGCCCCTAAGAGGCACCTGCTTCTGAGGTTAGGCCTAGGAATCTACATCTGAAAGATCTCAGCCTGGAGCAACCCTGTAGAGCACATCTACTCTGCACACCTGGGGGTGGCCACGAGCTGGAGTTTACTCAATGCAAGTGGTTCGGGGTTTTAGGGACAACGGCCACTGCAATAACGATAATTATGCAAATTACATGAGGGAGGCTTCTGAAAGCTCATGGGAAAGTTCCATCAACTTCATTCCATTTTCTCACAAACTCTTTGAAGCCCCATCATACCAGTGTCTCTCGACAGATTGCTCTCAAGCTAACTTGCTGCTCACTCTGTCATCTCTGTATTCAGGCCAGAGGTGGGGCGTTGTTGTAACAGAAAGCACTGCCTAGCTAAAGATGCTCAGAGCTGACTACAGCCACAAACATTCCCTAATTCGGAGCAGCTCTCCCTTCAGCGGGTCACCCTGTTTAAACAGTGACCTGCAGAGGAGCACCCCGCACAGGGAGCTCTGTCCCTGGGCGTTCGGTCATCTCCCCTCTGCCCACAGCATCCATGTTCCTTTTTGGAGAACAAAACACTCGTGGCCTCGCCGTCCTTGGTCCGGGTGTTGGGGATCGGATGTGGCTAGGGGACTAGGGACGTGGGAAGGAAGCAGAGAAGGCCCCATGCGGGAGCTGGCCAGCCTGGCTCTGGCTAGAGGTCCAGTTAGGAGGTGGTGTGGAGGGAAGGGAAACAGCCCACCAGACCCTCCCCTTCTCTGCGGTCTTTAAAGCAGTCCTGACAAAAGCAGGAAGGAGCTCCAGGCGGGCTTTGTTCTCAGACTCTCGACAGTTAACGGGGACTGTAATAAAGATGGGAGACATTGGGAAAACAGAACAGAGCTCAGCAGACATCGAAGGCAGGGGCAGTTTATTGGAACAGCCACGCTCACTCATATCTGCACCCAGCAGGGCTGCACAGTTGTTACGACAGGGTCGCGTGGCCCACAAACCCTAAAATACATACTCTCTGGCTCTTGACGGAAAATGCTTTCTGATGCCTACTCAAACCCCAAAACCAAACCCACTGCCTCCGAGGTGGTGCCGACTCAGGGCGACCTTACAGCCAGGGTCGAACTGGCCCTATGAGTTTCTGATGCTGTAACTCTTTATGGGGGTACACAGCCCCATCTTTCTCCCAAGGAGCAGCTGGTAGTTTCAAACTGCTGACCTTGTGGTTAAAAGCCCAACCCGTAGCCACTGTGCCACAAGGGCGCCTTCTCCAAATGGGGTAATTAACCTCCAGCCTCATTTGGGGAAGTTAAAAACACTACACCTAGGCCCCACTGACGCACCGCGAACCTGAAGGACAGAGTAGGACTGTCCCCAGGGGTTTCCGAGACTGTTCATCTTTACAGATACAGAGAGCCTCATTTTTCATCTGTGGAGCTGCTGGCAGGTTCAAACTGCTGACCTGCAGTTGGCAGCCCAACAGGTAGGCACTCCACTGGCAGTGAGAGGCGGTCTGATATACTGTGTATACTCGAGTATAAGCTGACCTGAATATCTGCCAAGACACCTGGTTTTACCACAAAAACGGCATTAAAAATGTACTGGGAAACTCGGCTTATACGTGAGTACACACGGTAATTGGATAGGGATGGGGTCTCAGTGCATGCATGTATGTTTGTAAAGCTCCCTCGTTAATACTAATGAGCAGCTAAGGCTGAGGACCAGTGATAAAGAAGGAGCTCAAGCTTTGCAACTGGCTTCCTAGGTTTGGTTTTTAAATACTAGGTTTGGAAACCTGGCTGACTTCCCCATCAATCCACAAGCTTCTGACAACATTATTCAAATGCTAACGCTTGTTCTCTTATATGCTTACTCCTATAACAGAAAATAAAATCTTGGGGGGAAAAATAAATAAAATAAAATCTTGGGGTGACAAGCTCCTATGGGAAAAAGAGAGAAGGGCGGGGTGTTTCTAAGTGACCTGCAAATCCGCCTCCAATCAGTACCCAGATTAAGAAGATGGGGCTTACTTTGCTTCAATCTCTCTGAAGCAGCCTCACATATGAATCATCATTTTCCAAGTACAGAAAGTGGCAAAGAAAAAAAGCGCTATGAAACTTGTCTTAAGATCGTGAGTCAGAAATATGAGAAGTCCCCACTGACACTCAAAACATGCTTTGTGGCAGTGGTGAAGGACATGCACGCATGCACATGCAGCCACACGCACACACACACAACATGCACACAGTCACACACACACACTGCATCATCTTCATGTAGTCTTTTTTTTGCAATTCAACAGGAAGATTTAATAATTGTAAAAGGCATATGCTTAATAACAAAATGTTTAAATCAAAAGGTGACAAAACTGAAATGATATGTGAACAGTCTGACAATCACAGTTTTAACTGTTAGCATTAGCAAACGCAAGCATGAATAATGATATAGATGATTTGAGCAACACTCTGTACCCAAAAGCTGCAGAATATACATTTTTATGTAAATCTTGAAAAAATGAGCAAAATTGATTACATCAGCTTCATGCAGTCTTACCAGGCTACCATATGGATCTTTACCATCACAGGTAAACCCCAACGTGAACTTTGGGCAAGTTCACAAATTAGATATTATGTGAGTTGACTTTCCTGTCAGCTAAGCTTCCTATGCCTGCAAGGTGTAGCTTAATGAATCAGCCCCAGTACCTACACCTTTGGGTATCAGGAATCTCAAGGCACAAGTACACCTCTAGGGATCAGGAAGATCCAACACACTGAACAGGCAACCCAATTTCACCAACATCCAGTAAATACAATGGCACATCTTGCACGCAACACCTTGTGGGGAGAGAGAAAGTCAGACCACACAGTCCCCGACTCTGCAATGATTACAGTGAAAGGAGTGGCAAAAAACCAAAAACACCCCAACAAACCAGCTACCTACTAAAAGATTTAAATTAACAAAGCAGGAGCCCTATGTACGATTTCCAGAGACAACCAGGCATATAAGCATGTAGAAAGAGGTCAAAACACAAAAGGGTATGGAGGAGAGCAGGGGTGGCTTTAACAAGCAGCTAGTTGGTGTCAGGTTCAGAGCGGGCACCCAGAAAGGAGGTAAGCGCTGGGTGTCCTGCTCTCGGTGCTATTACAGGATAGGTGCAGGATGCTGGGCGGTATTAAATGCTTCACTTGGAGGTGAGGATGAAAACAGTAGACTGGGAAGGCTTAAAAAAAAAGTAAACTTCGATGTGAATGTTAAAAGAAAACTAAGAATATATCAACAGCCCTGGCTGAGGAGGGACGAAGAGGCAAAAGTGCACAGACGTTTGCGGTTAGAAGAAAGCAGGGGCCATCAATGCTTTGCAGTGGGATTTTCGGCACGATTCTCGAGAGGGCCCCGGGGAGGGAGTGAACAGGAAAGGAGGTGACAGGTAAGAAGGGGTCTCTCGTGCCATGGTAAGAAATTAGGTACAATCTGGTGAGCCAGCAGTTCCCAGAGTGTCTGATGGAATGCTGCATCCTTGGGCTGTCAGTATTTAGTTTGCCAAACATGTATTTCATGGTCAAGTGAGTTTGAAAACTGTTGGACTAAACAGGCTCTCTTTACTGCCAGAAGTGTCAGAGCCCATCATGACCAAATGGTGCACAGGTGAAGGGGCCTGGGTGGCGTAGTGGTTGCATGTTGGGCTGCCAACCACAAGGTCAGCTGTTCAAAATCACCAGCTGCTCCTCTGGGGAGAGGCAGGGCTTTCTACTCTCATCAAGAGCTACAGTCTTGGAAACCCACAGGCGCAGCTCTACTCTGTCCTGTGGGTTGGCATTGCCTCTACAGCGGCGAATTTCTTGGGTCTTTTTAAGGCACTCCAGAAACACAGGCTCTACACGGGGGCTGTGTGTTCACAGAGCCCCCTGCAGGGACTCACTCTGGGAAGGTTAAGGAAGGAGAGATGGAGGCTTAGGCAACACTAAGTGGGCAAGTAACCTGAGCAAATCTGCCTTTCTTAACGGAAACCACTTATTTCTTACTTGTTCCTGAATGAAAACCAGAACGCCCTCATCACACGACGCCCCGGGGGAATGCTTACTTGACACCTGTATGCCCCTCTGGAAGCCTTCATATAATGTTCTGACATCGTCATAGAAATAAACCAAGGGTTCATCACTGTTAAGTAGCGGGGATCTCCGAGCGCCGTCACTACCCTGGGGAGAAAAGGAAAACAGACGAACGTGTTAGAAGGAAGCGCTGAATGAAGACCCAGCCCGCATGTCCCAGCGGACTCTCCACAGCCCCCCCCTGCAGGCTCCCGCAGGGCAGGGGCACAGTCATCTGTGTCCAGTGACTGGCAGGGCATCTGCTGACGTGCTAACAAGGATCAATTGGCGCAAAGACAGAGCCAAGACAGATGGCTGTCTAAAGGAAACAACTGAAGTGTGGGGTGGGGAGGTTCAGATCCCTAGGCATTCCTGTCCTGACAGACAAGACACGGGAGACCTGCCACCACCACACACGCTATGATCGCCCTCAAACCACCGCCATCAACGGCGCAAAGGGAGGCTCTGCTCAGCGCTTATGGACACGACACTGTTCAGTTTCCTTCTATGCTGCAGTGGTCAGCTGCTGTCCAGTCAGCCCCCAACTCCTGGCAACCCCACACACAATGGGATGGACTGTCGCCAACCGTAGGGTGATCACTGTTTGGTGGATTTTCCAAAGTAGATTGGCAGTCACCTCTTCCTGCTGTCTTGGTCCGGAGGCTCCACTGAAACCTGGTCAGCATCATAGCAACACCCAACACTCTCCACAGACAGAAGGGCGCTGACTGCCCCTGTGGAGCCCAGGGCTCCCGGGCAGGAGGTGAGGATTCCCCCGCTCAGCTGCCACTGCCCCTGTGTGTTACCTACTTTCTTTCCCACGTTATTGCCATGGATGTACTTTTCCATCAAAAGCAATAGAAATCTGCTAGGAACTCCAGTTTCTCATGTAGTACTTCAAGTGGAAAAATCATCGCAACAACATATATTGGTGGAAAGAGGTCTGTCTTTACTGGCTCATTTGCAGCACTGACAAGTACGCAGAGTACCAGACGTGGCTATCCGCCACATCCTTCCCTAAGTAACCTTCACTTGCTGGCTCAGTCAGCACTGTTTGCTGGCTGCTAGGTACAAGACACACCTAAGCATACACACAACACAGTGCTTACCCTCACGTAGGGGCAGCAGCAGTCTTAAGAGGTAACCGTTAATCAATGTGTCAGCTGATGGGCTCTCTGGGGCCACAGAGATATCACAACTTGTTAGACCTCCACAGGAAACTTCCTTCGAGACTCATCAATAAAGAGTCAACCACGGTGATGTTACTACCACTATGCACTGCTGTCAAGTGGATTCCAACTCTTATATGCCCATCATCTTAGGACATAAGAGTTTTAATCTCAGAGAAGAGCTTTCACACTTGTGATGGACAGAAAACGCTTTGTTGGGAGAAACTTGACAACAATTTAGGGGTAGATCGTCTGGTATGCTATTCAGTTCAAAAGCAGGAAAGAGGATTTCTGGTTGGAAACTGGTAGCGTAGTGGGTTACATATTGGGTTGCTAACCATGAGGTCAGCAGTTTGAACCCACCATCTGCTCACCTGGAGAAAAATGAGGCGATCTGCCCTGGAGAGATTGACAGCCTCGGAAATCTATAAGGGCTGGTCTCCTCTGTCCTAAAGGGTCCTATGAGTCAGAATTGCCTAGATGGCAGTGGGTTTGATTTTCATTCAGTAGCCTACAGATGTGTATTTAACTTTTGATAAAACTTCTGACAGTTTTCTGGAGTAAATACCACACAATCATATAATTCAATCATACATTTTTTTAAATCTTAGCAGAAACTTTCTAATACCTCCAACCATGAGACTAAACATTTGCTTATAGCATGCTACTCCGTGAAGCAGACAAGTGATTCCCTGTGCACAAAAAGATAGGAAACACCTTCTCTGGTGCATCACACAGCATTACTTCTGAGTCTGTTTTCTGTAAAATGGGAATACCCTGTGTCCAATTCCAGGGTTATTTTCAATTCTGCAAGGATGTTCCCATAAAATACTAATGTGTGGGTTAATACTCAGACACCCTGTGGGTGCCCCAACTATTATAAAAATCCTGCTCAGCCTATATCTTTATTCCAGCAAGCACTCACACTAAAGTTCAGGAGCAATTGTGTTTCAATTGTAACCACACAAAACTCTCAGGACATCAAGGCCAAGACAGGCAGAGAAGAGGGGAAGAGGGCAGAATGGCAGAGAATGGAAAGGGGTGAAAAAGAGAGAAGAAAAGTCAGAAGTGTGCAAGGCAATGAGACAACTGACACAGCTGGGGGGGTGGCCCTTCCCCGGGGATGCCAGCATCCTCAGTTACCCTCAGTCACCTCTCTTCAGAAGCAATACCGCCCTCCCTATGCACTCTGCCCAGTGGTTCTCACAGCTGTGGGTGGAGGCAAGCGGGAACGTGGGAATCAAACAAAAAACATGTCCTGAGCAGCCCAAGCCTTATCCTAAGTCACCAGAGGGACCAAAGAGCCATGGCTCTGGCCGGAGCACTGGCTGGGCAGAACCGCACACGAAACACGAGGAGGCCTGGCACTTCCAGAGCTCAGGCTACCGTCATGTCAAGGACCTCAAACTGTGGGCTGGGACCACCTGGCCCGAGTGAGGAAAGCACATTCTCCAGCCATACTTCAGCCCTAGGGAGTCAGAAATGCTGGGCATGTGACGCAGTACCGTGGGATCTGGCCAGGGGCTGGGTGTGGAAGAGGACCAGAGGACCATGAGAGAATGGGTAAGCAAAAAATGACTAAGATTAGCATTGGATATACAACGAGACTTCAGAAGTTTGTAGAAATGCTACCTTATCTTTAATTCCATTTTCCCAGGAACTTTTTGAAGTCCCATGTACACGGGCTGCCAAGACACATGGAGATGTCCAAAGAATGCCAGGCCCACAGACACTGAACAGAGGCAAAGGACCTCGCAGCTAAACTGAGAGCTGGCAGAGAGAGAAAACGCTCCAATACAGCTTACTGTGAGAGAATACATTTGTTTGTGAAAGCTCTCTCCTTGTGGTATATCTGTTATAGCAGCACTAGATAATTAAAGCAGGAGCCAGGCACATTAACTACTCATATCACCTAGGCTGGCAACCTACAAAGGTGAGGAAGTGCGTTCTCACTATTGGGAAGCACAGCTGTAACACCTGTAGCCCAAAATACCTGTGTTAAAACACAGAGCCATCTCAAAAACAGAGTATTTCATGATTCAAGTGCATTTCTAGGCACATCTAAACATAAAAAATACCATTATGCCAGTTGGCCTTTGAGGCCTTCTAACATAACCTACAGCGTGATAGTGACGGCAGGATTTAGCTGTGCTAAGAAACAGGGTCCCAAGGTCTGGAATTGGTGGTCGTTGGATTTTGGTTGGGATCTCTTGTTTTTAGGGTGCCCAACGAAAGGTGGCCCAGAACTGCCATATATTTACTATTTCAAGGGCCTCCTTGCATTTTATGACATGTATTAATCTGGTAGACATGGTTCTGCCTTAGTGAATGAGTGTCATTGAGAGTTACTTAACAGATGAATCTGTACAAGTCAACAATTCATGTATTGTGATCTGCAGCTGGCCTATACTTATATAATGTCCTTTTCTCAACAGTGTTTTGAATTATCTTTTAGCTAAATAATGATACTATCAATAATACTACGTCATGCCCCAGAGGGATGATTTATAGTGTTCTATCATAACATAATGATGTCGCCAAAGGGAACCATATATATATATACTATATATACACATGTATATATATACGTATACACACACACATATACACCATAGGCATATGAATGGATTTGGGGATTGTATTGACAAGGGGGTGCCCGCTGCCCCCGCAAAAAAAAATAACCACAGAAAAAAGTTCCACTGGGCAGAGCTTTTGTAGTATGCATTGTCCCCTGCTAGGTGAGCATCCAGTAACTTGCTCTGAGTTAGTGCACCAGTGGCATCTCCTGGGAAGGTTCTCTCTGGTCAAAGTGAATTGTTTTCATAAAAGCCGTTTTGGATGTTTTTGTGTGTGTGTGTGTGTGTGTGATGGCCGATTGAAGGGAACATTGTGCGGCTATGAAATTTTGTTTCCTGGTCGGGAATAATGCTGCAGAAACTGTTGAACACAGCTTACAAAGACAGTGTTGCTTACAAGGACAGTGCTATGCAAAAAACTCAAGTGTATGAGTGGCTTTCTTATTTCAAAAAAGGTGAAATGTTGATGACAAACCTCGTTCTGGACACCTGTCAACTTCCTGACTGGACGAAACTGTTGACAGGTAGTGCACTTGGTGTTCATGCCACCAGGTCAGAGTGTTAATCAAGCTTTTTATTTAGAGGTTCTGAAAAGATTGTGTAACAGTGTGCAACAAAAAAGGCCTGATTTGTGGCAGATGGGGAACTGGTTTTGCCACCATGACAATGCACCTGCTCATGCAGCCATCTCAGTGCTCCAGTTGTTGCCAAAAAAACCAGCATGCTTCTCTTGCCTCATATACCTTATTCACCTGACCTCGCTCCATACAACTTCTTTTTGTTTCCTTGAATAGAGAGGGACATGAAAAGACAGTGATTTGCTGATATAGAAGAGGTGAAGGAAAAAATGAGGGAGGTGTTGTCAACCATCCAAACAGATGAGTTTGAAAAATGTTTCCAAGAATGGAATCGCAGATTTGACAAATGTAATAAGTGTAATGGACAGTACTATGAAGGTAATAGTTGTTTTGCAAAATAAATAAATAAAATTTAAAAATGCTAATGCATAGCTGGGCGGGGGGATCCATTTTTTATACGCGCTTGTAATTCTAGCCCAAATCTAACAACAAGTAGTTCTTATGACATTTATGACATGGTTCTCTTTGATGCTTGCCCTCATGAAGAGATCACTGAAGATATGGGTATATAGCAAAGTGTAGTGAAGAAACTAGATGGTCTCTGGCTATCAGAAAGAATAGCATCTGGTGTCTTAAAAGCCTGTCATCAAACAAGCAGCCATCGAAGTGAGGCATCAACTAAGTCCACATGGAAAAAGCACACCAGCTTGAGTGACCTAAGGATTCACATCCAAATCCGAACGAAGGAGGGCATGGTATCAGAGTTGAAATTCTGAACACCTGGTTTACAAAAGACTATGAATGGCGGGGGAAGCTCAAAATCTATTTGCAGGGTCCTCTCGTGAATTAAGCCTCGGTGAATTCCCCGTCTGTAGTGGGAATGTGACTGCCTTCTACCAGACAGAGCATTGTAAAGTCGATTATGGCAGATGTTGCTGGATTTAAAATGTAACACTAAATAAATATTTGATATTCCTTTTGAGCCATTTCAAAGTTGTTTCAATTTTTAATATTTTCTGTTTTCTTTGAAGTTAAGGTTTTTCCTGTTTTGCCGTCATTATTGTTTTTTGTTGCTAGTTTGCTTCCTGTTTGTGTTTTGTATGAGTTTCTGTATATGAAATCCAGGATAGGTGGATAGATCTAAAGAGACAGTAACTGGATTGACCATTACCTAGGGGCAAGGCAGGGGATGATGGGTGGAAAATAAATATTCTGAAATTGATTGTGGTGATGACTGCACAAATCTTAACGTGATTGAATCATTAAATTGTATGCTAAGTGAAGTATATGCCAATAAAACAAACAAACAAAAAAGGGTCAGCTGAGCAGACAGTTCCCATTGAATGAGGGGAAAAAGATCCGTCATCAAGATTGTGAGTGAGAGGGATTATGGGTCTGTTATTTCTTCTGCTACATGCTTCTTCAAAGTGGCTACACAGTTTCCTCACTTAAAATGAGAAAACACTGTGAGTCAAGCACGCGGCAGTCCAATCAGTGGTCACGAGCATGCTCTGCAATATCTACACAGGCCAAGGGTCCTCCTAAGTTCATGCTCCCAATATGGGCTAAATTAGACAACAAAAGTTCAAGTTCCCCTTCCGGCCAGAACAGGGGAGGCTGGGATCTGTAGGGGCAGGGTGGCAGTGAACAGCCGAATATCAATGACTTCCCAAGTCTGAAGCTCATGCCAACATGTGACAAAAAGGAACATTTGATGGTGCCTTTTTTCAGGCCACTCCCATATTTACATGCAAAGCACAAAATATCCTTGAGCTTTTCTTGTAGGTAGCATGGCTCAAGCTTTGTAGTCTCACTCCTCGGGACATTAACACTTATTTTTTAACAGTTTTATTGGCATATAATTCACCTATCATGCAATTCAATAGTTCAATCACTTAAGAGGAGTTTTACAGGCCATTAACAATTACATACACAAATTACCACTGTTTATTCAAATTACTATGGTTTGTTCTCTCTAAGGAGGTCAAAGGTTGGAGGGGCCCGCAGAGAAGAGCAAAGGGCAGAGAGACTCTTGGAGACTTGGCTGCATATTAAAGCTACAGCCTGCTCTAGGGAGGAGAGCAGAATTTGGAACCACGGTCAGGAGGGGAAATGACCTTTCCTCCTGCTTCCAATCCCCTCTCTGTGCCTTTCCCCTGATCAGACCAGCATCACCTGCTTCTTTTCACACACTGCCCAACAGCGCATCTGGCCATCGCTTCCCATCTCCACACGTCCTCTGAGGCTGACCCCAGAGCCTTTACGGGGCAATCTACTGGCACTTTCTGAAGGACAAGGGCGCTTCGGGGCTGTTGGCGTTAGGTGCAGGCTTCAATTCATAGTGGCTCTGGGTGGCCCGATAGCCTGCCCCATTCTCACAAGGGCAGCTATGTTTGTAGACAGCCCATTGCTGTAACCCGGGTGTCAGTCCACCTCACTGAGGGCCTTCTAGATTTTCACTGACCCTCCCTCTACCTTACGAAGCATGGTGTCCCTTTCTAGGCCTGTACCTCCCGAGGCGTGTCTCCAAAGTACGTGAGATGAAGTCTCACCACCTCACTTGTAGAGAACATTCCAGGTATGCTTCTAACAAGGCAGACTTGTCCGTTCTTCTGGCACTCTAGGGTCCATGGGGAAGCCGGTATTTGGATAAGGCTATTTAAATACCTAGACTGTGCAACACGCTGACCCATCAAGGTGGCGGAGTCACAAGGAACCCTCAGGTGTTGGCCCGGGCTTGCTATGCTGCTGGCTCATTTCCCCAAATCTTGCCCTCAACTCCTCCCAAGAGAGCACAGAAAGGGAGGGGGGAGAACACAAAAACAAAGGACCGCAGTAAGAATCCACGCTGGGTTGTGTAAAGAAAGATAGGGGTGAGTGCTGAGGGCCTGCTGAAGCACAAGCCCTTTCTGTGGGAGGAAGCTCCCTCAGCAGGAGGCTTTCCCTCTTGGGGTGCAGGGTGGAAGGTGGGAGGGGACGCTGTTCACATCTACAATGTGAGGGCAGCAGGGATTCAAACCCAGCACAGGGGGAAAGCTGGGCATGTGAAGAGTTGCTTCTGGTTCATAAGCAAGCCCCAAATCTGTTTGCACACTGTCAATCTCCCCAGCAAAGCTGGGTGTTCTGGTTCCTAATCCTGGGACCGTTTTGTTTTTGCCTTCGTTTTTTCCCATGCCTTGTTCATGATCCAGCTCCCAACTTCCTAAATTCCTCACTGTCTCCCTCTAAGGATCTGGGTGTGTTAGGGTTACTACTTAACACAACAGACCTCTGCCCTACCCCAGACACAGGAACCTCACCAGAAAAAGAACCAGCCATCCACAGGAGGGACAATCCCACCTCCTCACTCAGGGACAGGGAAGTGTATTCAGGGTCCAAAAAAAAAAACCCACCCCAAAACACAGACTGGTGCAGAGGAGCAATTCTGCCTGCAGGTCCATTTCGAAGACAGGAGACACCTGCTTCCCCTCGGAAGAGTCTGGAGGGAAGCCCGCCCGCTCGGTGTCTCACCCTCTGCCCACTGGGGTGAAGCACGGGTTCTGTCCAGCGGTATGGAAAGTCGACACTGGTCTTTCTTTCCCCCCCCTATTTTGCACGCGTTGGCCCTGTTTGTGGAGAGGCTATTTTTAAACTCAAATAAATATTACTGCACATGTTCCTGTCATTTGAACACACACACATCTCCTTTGCTTCACAAGTCTATGAGGAGCAGGGTCAGAAAAAAAGAAAAAGAAAGAAGAAAGGGGAAAAATGAAATAAATTGTGGTTTCCTTATCAACTTACACTAGTTTCAGATCTGCTTTCTTATATTCCTACACAGTGGCCCGGACCTTTTCCTTTTATATGGGGACACCCCGCCCCAAATAATTATTTAAAGCAATCTATCTCTCCTTATTGTTTCTTTCCTTCTTTGAATTCCTAAAGGTGGCTCAAGAGGAAGCTAAAAATAAAGTCACTGCTGGCGGTGGTTTTGAACTGCTGAGCCCGCAGGCGCAGCCCGCTCACAACCACCAGAGCTCCTTAAAGGCAGTTACTTACTGTTCCAGTGGCCTGGTCTTGGCACAAGGATCAGAGAGTCAGACTCAGGTCTCTGCCCTCAGCCTGCAGTGCCCCCCACCCAACAGCTGTGGCTCCCTCCTCCGTGGGGATCGTTTGACCACCTAATTCAAAATGACTGGTCACTTTCAAGAAGCGCTTCAGACTTAGCAGGCTGGTCTAACAACACGAAGGAGAAACTCAACGAAGCGTACTAAAAGGTGAGTTTAAGAAGAAACGATAATTCAGTGAGGTTTGTTTTATTTTTTAATTGTTTGTTTTTAAGAAAATCCTACAGATTGAGAAAAGGTGCTAAAGTTACCTAAAGGAACAAAACGCTGCTGTGCACACACCATTGCTAGAATTACATTTTCAACAAACACCCCCCCCCCCCAATTAAGTACACCCTCTTCTCCAGCCTACCCCCACTGCCCCAGCTGCTAGGTCTGCTTGCTGAAAACGCCCTCGTAGGTTGTGAGCGTGCTCGGGAAGGCATGTCCAAAAATTCCCTGCGGATCCTATCAGCAAAAGACCCAAACCAGAAGGAGGATCCTTTGCACATATTTTTACTCTATCGGTGGCGTGATTCTTTTGCAATGAGGGCCGGGGTGGGGCCGTGGGGAAGACAAGGAGTTGTGGGGGATAGTGACTGGTACCCAACAAATGAGATGCTTGAAGTGAACGTGAATGCCTAAAAGCAGTCAAGACTTATATGAGAATCGCTGGCATACAGGAAGCCAGAGCATCAGAGTAGGCGATTCTCCCCAAGTCTGACTCGCACTTCTGGTTCCCTGCTCCAGAGCTCCCCAGAGATGAGAATTAGGCTGTTAGGAGGGGGATTCAAAAGGTTCATGGAAAAAGAGAATGAAAAGACAATGGGAATTTTACACAAACTTTCTGGAAGACTCTTCGTATTGAACAAATGACTTTGTGCCAACAAGCAGACACTTTCACTGTTCCCAACATCCGTCTGCATCTAAGTTCTCATCTGCCATCTCATTCAGAATCCAGTCCAAGGCACCCGCCTTAGCGATGCTCTAGCACGCCCTCTGCAGACCCCATGGTGGCATCAGAGAGCGTGCTACCCCCATCTGACCCCACCTGGACAACTTCTCTTCCCCCTCCCCCACTTTCCTATCCGTCTATAGGACAGTGCTGACCGCATGAAGGTGAGCACCTGGCATCACTGAGCACGGTAACATGAGAGCGATCTCAAATTCAGATGCTTAAGCCCCTTATTTTAGGCAGTCATTTCAGTAGCTATTCCTGTTGCTGCCATTACGTCGGTTGGACTCACAGTGACCCAATGTACGGCAGAACAAAACCCTGCCTGGTCCTGTGCCTATGTCTGAGCCCCTGGCTACAGCCCCTGTCTGAATCTTGTCAAGGGCCTTCCTCTTTCTGCTGCCCCATCACTCCTAAGGCGCACTGCATTCTGGGTTACCTTTGTTTCCATCAGCACAGGGAAATAACCAGGAAGTCAACAGCCAGGTACTGAAACTATGAGTGACTTTAATTTTACTTTTCACTTGATGTGCAGTTTTAAAGTGTCCAGTTATAGCACTTGTATAACTACTTTAGTGGTTTTATATGAAGGTGGGACTTAAAAAAATCACCTTCTGAGTGCCCCCACAATTTGCATGGAGTAAGAATGAGGCATTTTATCAAGTTATTGCTAACTGTCTGAAATCTACTCTTGCCAACTGGTCTTTTCCTAGGGATAGCAATGCCACGGCCCCTCTGGTGGAAGAGAAACAGCAGAAGCTTGCTCAGCTCTGTGAGGGAACATTAGACCCTACTCACCCACTGCATGCCTTTGCTTTCTGAATAAGCAAGGTGCAACTTTCCTCAGCAGTAATGCAGGCACTCTAATTTTATATTTTGGCATGAATGAGACTGGCTTACCTTTCACACGTTTTAAGAGTCTCAAATAAATGAGTCCAAGAGACTATCTGAAACAACAAGGAGTGGAAAAGCAACTAAACAACAAAAAGCTACTAGGCCCTAGTATGGTTTGGAAGGGCACCGGTCTCCTCTCCTCCTGGTGCGAATGAGCCCAGGGCAGAGCAGAAGGCCTTTCACCTTTCCATCTGCCACGAGGCACCTGGGGTGACGGCACTTGTCGCGGAAAGCCAGGCACACTGAGCATTCATCCTGACGTGGGTTGGGAGGGGAGAGCCAGGGCTCTAAAGCAAAGGCCAGGTGAAGAAGCAAAACACCACTGAGAACATGGATCCTTCAACTTTTCAACCCTTCACATATGTTACTAACCTTGGAGAGAGAGAGAGGGGAGTGAAGAATCTTTTTGAAGGAGTTTCAGTGGTGAACCCATTGAATGGTGCAACCATTCACGTGGCGGTGAAGTGCGCAGCTGCTCAGGTTGTTCCCCGGAGGAGAGCTGCTTCTGGGAAGAGGCAGGGCCTTGACAGCCCTGCGGGGCAGCTCTGATCTGTTACATAAGGTCACTGAGGAACCAGGAACCAAGCCGAGGGCAATGGGTTTCCTTCGGCTTATGCCATTTCACCTACTGCGCTGTCATTGTGAAAGATATTGTCTGGCCTAATTTGGGGAGTACGTGAGCACCACTTTTGGTTTTCCCAAGTCACGCACAACCATGGCACCCCACAACCCAACATTAGAAGCCTCTGAGATGCTCCTGTTTGGTTGCCTCCTACTCTAATTCTTTGGTCATGTTTTTCAGGTGAGTTCCTGGGTTTTGCCATATCCTGTAGGAAAGCTGAGTCCCTTTCAACAGGTAAGAGATGTAGATATGCCAAAAGAGGAATCTTCCTATCTAAAGTATTTGGTTAATAACTCTCTTCCCTGCTGGAGTCAACCCCTGTACAAGAAAGGTCATTATATCTGCCTCTTTTCCTCTCAGAATCCTCTGGGTACTACCAGAGTGCCTAGGAACAAAAAAGAAACTCACTGTCCTTTCTGGAATGAACCTCAGGGAGACTGGGTAGCCTCCAATCTCACTTCACTTGTCCCTCTGCCACGACACTTCACCTCGGTGTCCCTCTGTCCTACCTCCAGTTGGACTTCCACCTCCATTGATTCTTGTCAACCACTCTGCTCACATAGTAGCCGCTCAAACTGTGACCGACTGTGACGACGATGCTGATCAATACCACTCCCAGTGGCCCTTTAGGAGTCCGGGGAAATGAGGAGGAAGCACCCACCGCAGGGCAGCCCCTCCACTTACCGCCACTTCCACCGACTGCATGGAGAGGTCGCATGGCGGCTTCAGGGCCTTGGGTCTCGTGGCGTACCAAAACGTGGTGAGTGCCGCGAACGCCCCAAAGCCCATAAGCGTGTTGGTGGGGAGCGTGCGGATGTACTGTCGGAAGTCAACGAGCTCCGGCATTCGAAAATACCCGAACAACTCGTGGGCCTGCATCGTCCCGTGTTGGCGGTTCTCTAAGGAGAGTTCTGTTGGGAGAGAAAAATGATACATTCATTCCAGGGAGGGCTGGCTCTCCTGCAGCATTCCTAAAGGGCAGCCACGGCAGCTGGAGGGCCGGCCGTGCAAGCCAGGCTTTAATCCTATAGTCTGGTGGCTAAGGTCTTTTGCTTGCCGTCAAATGTCATTTTTGCCTAAACGTATGCTAGAAATTCATTTAAGTTCCAGTTCTCTTTTGTGTCGTGTAAGGTTTTCCTTGCCCACATTAAAAAAAGACTACACACAAAGAATTATTTCCCTAAAATGCAAGTGGCATCAATTTCTATTTTCGTCACTGAGAATCTCTCTGCTTCCTCCCACCCAGTCAAGTACACTCAACTCTCATGAATACGGCTAGAGAGGATGAGCGTGAAGAGGAACATACAGGCCTCAATCCTCAGAGCCTCTATTTCTCTTCCTTCAACAAGATCGCCAACTGGTCAAGTCGTCCCTCAACTCCCCCTGACTCTTCACATCCCCTAATCAATAACATCAAATGGTTAAGAATCCCACAGATGGTTATTATATTAAAATCAATTTCTTTTACACTCTTACAGAGCAAAAGAAAGAGAAAAATCAGTATACACAAATTTTAAGCAATTACCCAATATCAGAGATTACAAGCACACTACTGGAGAGAAGGCATTCAATAGTATTTAAGATACTAAATTCTAGGACCACATCCTGCTTCTCCAGCTTATGAGCTGTATGATTTGTTGCACATTACTTCAGTAATTTGTGCTTCCGCCTCCTCAACTATAAACAAAGCTGAAAATCATATCTCGCAGGGCTTTCATGAGGACTAAATGATTCACATGAAAGCTTCTTAAATGTGTGTATGGACTGTGATAAGAGCTGTATGAGCCCCCAATAAAATGATTATAAAAAAAGTTTCGAATGGTGTCAACTACCAGAAAGTGCTTAAGTTAAAAAAAGAACGTAGGTACAGGAGTTAGCAACAAAATTCAGAACCCAAAATACCCAGAAGAAAACAGAGAAACCATCCAATATATAGGATAACCCCACACTGATTGTTATTACAATCTGCACATAATAAAAACGTGCAGTTCCGTTAATAAACAATACGCCTAATTAGAAAATCGTTGAATAGCTGTTCCCTACAGTTTGTTTGGCCACACAGTAAAGAATCTGAAAAGCACTTCTCAAAAACTCCTGACAAGGCGATAATTGTTAATATGTCAATGTTGAGTTCCTGTGATCTTGGTGAGCTTCTTACAACAGCATGCTCTTTTTTTTAACAGCTAGGTTACAAGAATGATAATCTGTTTCTATTTTCAAATGTAGAAATCAATTTAAATTTAAGTCTACAATATTATATTATTTCACAGTAGCATAATAACAAACTGCCTTTAATGGCCATCAGTACTGTAGAAGCCCACATAATTTGTGTTGCTTCAGCTCATTCAATTTTATGCTATAATGGCTCTTGTGTCAAAACACACACACACACACACACACACACACACACACACACACACACACACAGCAAGAGAGGAAATTACAAGGCTTTAACATGACAACCAGAAAGGAATAGATAAGCAAATTTCTTCAGGTCATCCTGCTGGAGAGAAAGTGCCAGCACTTATAAAACTACTCACCATCTGTGACTGCTGGGTGACACACTACTGCAGAAACAGAAGACGGAGCAGGCAGGGGTGGAGTGGGATCGGGGAGGGTGGGGCGGGGTGGAGTGGGTGGGGGTTGGCAGAGCTCAGCCAGCCTGCCAAGGTCTCGCAGGGCATTAGTCACATGCCGAGTTCTATGATGCTGCCCACTGGGCTAAAGGTAACTAGCAGACAAAATCTATACTGGACTTCCCAGCAGAACAGGGGGTAGAGGATAGGCCAATGAGGAGCTGGGAGTGGAGTCACCCCACTGCTCCACCCATGGGCAGGGACAGGCATCAGTTAGTGTCCCTTGCCAGCGCCAGTTCTGAAAGCAGACACTGTTTTCTTTCTGCGCAGCTTCTCAATAAGTAGACACAATGGGCATAGTTTTTTAAACCATGGAAATGAATGATCAGATGTTGGGTGGAATGTCTAACCAACATAAGTCATAACAACCGAGAAACAGCTTGCTAAGAGAATGTCACACAACAGATTTATTCTAGAGGAATGCACAGGAATTGAGCTCGTCCAGTCATTTAACACACTCGAGTGACTAGTGTGTGCCAGGCTCTCAGTCGGGAGAAACCATGATGACGATGCAGCCCAGGCAAACCGGCCAGTGGGGAGGATACAGAATTAAATGAGGACGAACTGCGAGGAAGGGTACGGATCACTGCTCTAAGTTCCACCGTCAGGGAAGGCGCCTCTGAAGGTGGGATGCTTCCACCCAGACATTGAGGATATGGAGACCGATCAAGTCCAGGCCCCGCACTGCACTGCCAGATCCCACCAACAGTGCTGCAGGCACCCTGGTGGCATGGTGGTGAAAGCACTAACCACAGTGCTAGCTTGAACTTTCCACAGGAAAAAAGTCCTGGCGATCTGTTGCCATAAAGACTGCAGCCTCGCAAACGCCATGGGCACTTCTACTCTGACTCACTATGTGCCTGAACTTGATGGGCACACAGCCACAGCACGACACTGCGGCTCTACCCACGCCCAGCAAAGCCCGCGCGCAGTGTACAAAGTCTGCTTCCCTGCACATCATGCCATCTCTTACCACCCCGCAGCACTCCAGGTCTGCACAGATCCCCACCCTCCCACAGGGGTGCAAGAGGAAACCCCGTCTCACGGATTAGGGGCATGCTGTATGAGGGGACGAGTCCCTGGAAAAGGACAGCATGCTTGGCCAGTGGAGGGGCAGTGAAAAAGGAGGCCCTTGGCAAGATGGACCGACAGTGTGACAGCAGCAATGGGCACAAAGGTCACACTAACCGCAGGGATGGTGCTGGGCTGGGCAGCGTCTCCTTCTGTGGCACACGGGGTCACTAAGGGTCAGAGTGGACTGGCTAGCACCTAATACCCATCTCCACAAACACTCATGCCCTTCCTACTTCCTCCCCAAAGTCACTGAAGTCATTCTCACAAAGCCCAGATTGTGCAACTTTAGAATTCACAAGGATTTGTTCACTAGAATCACGTCCCTCTGTGAGAACTTTAAATAGGTGTTCTTCGGCGTACTTCCCCGAGCAAACAGCCTAAGCAGGTGACCATTTTGTTTGGCTGTATACTACACGCTAGCAGTAGCTAAGTTATAGACAGCATTATAATCAGCAAGCTTACTAATAAGGGTAGAGAAGAAAACACATTCTATTTTTAAAAAATCCTTCGGAAAATGAGAGTTTGAAAAGCACACATGGAAGAGCATTTTATTAGCTACCAAACTGTAACACTGTGGTTCTCTCTAGTGGGTGAGCAGCTAATCCACCCACACCTCCTGCAGACCTATTTCACTGAAAAAACAAAACCAAAAGGCCGCATGTACACACGTGCGGGACACAGGAACACTATAGTCTGCTTTCCAAAAGGCAAGAAAACACTCCGACAAGGATGTCTCATTTAGGCTGAGATCAAGAGCAACTCTTAATCATGCAACTCACAACCTAAGTGTTGTCCCTGCTATTCACTGCTTTTAAGAGCAAAGGCACTTGGGATATTTAAAAATGGAGGTAAACCCACATTCACAGACAGATCCACTCAATGACCGCTAGATGCTGCAGAAACCGGAGACCACGCTTCTCTTGAGAACCGGTCCTAGCAGGCGTCCGATGAGGCTCCAGACCCACCGACGCAAGGCTGGAACACAGAGATTTTATCCTGATTCCAGGGATGTTTCACTTGGAGTCATTTTCCTTCTCTTCTTTCAACAGCAGATTTCCACATCAGCATCTCGGGACATTTATAACCCAAGCATATAAATCATACTGCTGTTTGCTAAGAATATGATTCAATCGGCTTAAAGGCTTAAGCAGCCAGGATTTCTCTGTGGGGAGCACACAAGACTTAATGAGAGCGGGCACCTCCTGGCTGGACAGCCTTCCTGGGCAGCCGTGTCTAGCCGCCCGGGTCCTCTGAATGTCCTATCAAAGTTTAAAATCAGGATGACAGACAGCGTAGCAATGGTCAGGGAAACTGGCCGAAGCCCAGTGTAAAGCAAGCAGGATGCCTTTAAATAGCCCAGGGCAGAAATAGAAGAGGGGCCAGCAGACAAATAAGAAGTGCACTGCCTGGCTGTCAGAGAGCCAAAGGCTGGTACCTGTCTGCCCGGACACTGGGCCGAACAGCTGACGTCGACATGAGCAGGTTCAGTGAGGAGAGGGTTTCCAGCCTGTGTGACGGCAAACACGAGCTCTTTCCAGAGGAGGACACCAAGATCAGCACGTCTAAAGCTTGCCTAGAGGGCCCTCGGCACAGGGGTGCCACCTGACACACTCTCTCTCTCTCTCTCTCTCCATGCTTTTTGTTGCATACAAACCATTCCTCGTTCCCGTCAGGCATGGACACTGTCATTATTTGCACAGGGGCCCCACAAATCCCCTTCGGTCCAGTCCAGGTCAGGGATCCTCAGACCGGGTGGTTCCTAAGGGTTCTTGCAGCACCGTATGCCGCGGCGTTAGGAGAGCCCAGCATCAGCACTCAGTGTCTGAGGAGCTAACACACCGCCCTGGCTGCCGTCCAGTCCGCCCAGACTCACGGCCACCCTGTGTGTGTCAGAGTAGAAACTGGGCTCCGTGGGGTTTTCACAACTAGATCGCCAACCCTTCCTTCGGGGTGGGCTCAAAACCTCCAACCTTTCGGTGGCAGCCAAGCGCGTTACCTGAGCATTAACAGAGCACATACCCATCCAGGGGTGTGGTCTTTCCTCTATCACGCTGACTCCTGAGCCTGTCCGAGTTCCAGGCCCACTGTAGATAAAGGTTTCCTCTCTCAGCACTGTTTGAACCATACAAATAAAAGGTGACTCAGGCCCAGAGGTGATCCATGAGGACACCGCGTACACCCCTCCTCCAAGTCTGCAAACTGACATCAGCAGTTTACTTACTTCATGTCACTCGTAAACCGGAAAAAAGAAAAAAAGAAAAACAAAACGGTGATCTGGCTGGCTCCCGCCTTCTAAAGTCCTTCTGGCTTTCAACAAGCGGAATAATAACAGTTTGATGGAATACTTCACGAGGAATGCAGCCCTCAAACAAACCCACAGAAATAGCACGCTGGCCCCGGCGGCAGCAAACTAAGAAATCCTGATATCTTTCCTTAAAGCAGCAGGCCAAGCTGGCAAGATGCTGCCATTCCTTGCGCCACCTCCTCCCCTTGTACAATAGGCTATTTATAAGGCTGAAAGCCCCTCCTTTGTCCTGCACCAGCTGGGCACAGCTCAGGCTTTGGGGAGCAACAAGAGAGCAGCAGCCAGGCCATTTGCTGTTCTTTCAATATGCCACTCTAAAACTGTTGGGATTCATGCTCCTTAACCCTGCCTGGCACACTACCTAAAGCTAGATTTGCTTAAGCCATCGCCTCTTGACCCAAAAGAGCAGTCAAGCTACGGCTGATGGAGGAATGCACACAACAGGGCGCCGACATCGCATGGCCAGAGAGGAAAGCAGAGGTCGCAGTACAAGCGCCATCCAATAGATGGGTCTCTGATGGTGATCAATGCCGAGGACTGCCCTTCACCCGAGCAGGATAAAGACCATCTGGGTAAATTTGAGGTTCCAAGCACAGTGAGTGAGTGGCTCCACAGGGAATTAATTATGCCCATCTACTGCCTTGGGACTTTTCTTCCCAACTAAGCATAATCAACTTTAAATAAACAAATAGATAGATAAAAATAAATCAAAGCCAAGCCAGTCGGCATGAGCCACCATGGCAACCTCGTGTGTAAAACTGTGCTCCAGAGTGTTTTCACCTGTTGGGTTTTACGAATCGGATGCCAACGTGACCGGAGGTAGAATCAAACCACCAACCTTCTGGTTATTTTGTTGTTGTTAGTTCTGACTCATAGTGACCCTATGCACAACAGGACAAAAACACTACCCAGTCCTGCGCCAGCCTCACAATTGTTCTTGATGTTTGAGCCCGTGACTGCAGCCACTGTGTCAGTCCACCTGGCCGCACGGCCTTCCTTTTCTGCTGCCCTTCTACTAGTGCGGAGCCATTTTCAACACCCAGGTACTCGTATGATTAATTTAAACTCATTTAATTTTTATTAAAGTGATCCTATAAATCACTGACTCAATTTCCCAGGAGAGTCAATCAGGAGAAGCAACACAGAACTATTTTTATAAACTTGATTTACCGAAATATTCAAGTCTGCTTGAGCCACTTGCTACTCAATCCTCCCAAAGTTATGGAAGAAAGAGTGGGACGCAAAACTTTAGAAAAGTTTTCAACCAGTAAGACTAGGCCAAGCGTTCATACTGGCCACAGGCCAAAAGCCACCATATATCTGCCAAGATAAGGGCTTTCCAAATGTAACAAGGCAAGCTTGAACAGATAATCTTTCTGGGATATAGGTGAAATGTCAAATTTTTTATAGCATTTTTTTCCATTCTTAAGCCACATGCAAAATAGATGGCTTTTTTTCTATTCATATTTCACAAATGTTTTATTGCAATGTTTTGTCTATGCATCTTCCAACAGGGCCTGAGAGCATCTCTCACCCTGCCTTTGAGGCACCTGCCACAGCTTCCCATGGTCTTTCAATGCACCTTCCTCTTCCATTTGAGTTGTCGGAGATGAAGCAGGTTCTACTGTCACAGATGATGATACCACTAAAAAAGAATTTCCCAAGTCAAAAGAACACGTTTGTGGATAACATTAAGATCGTTTTTAAAATTTGTCCGGTAAATCCCTATTTATATAACTAGACTTTAAACTTTACTGCTTTTTAGACTGATTTAAAAAATACTAATTATAACGATATCCAACACTTGCTTTTGTAAGAGTTAATTCCAAGAAATAAGCTACCTAGATAATACTGCATTTCTTTGCCTTGGAAAAAATAAAATTCAGTTAGCTAACCTTAACAAAAACATCAAACTAGAGCTCACTGGGACAATTTTAGGATCGCTGTCTGCTCTACCTGCTAAGGTTGGGCAAAGTCAAGTAACAGAGAGTTCTCCACTATATGGGGGCCGTGAAGACTGATCTGAGGACTGAGGTGAGAGTTCTGGAAAGAGGGGGCAGTTCACACTCGGATGCGGGCACAGGAAGGTACAAACAAAACAACCCTGCAGAGCCCATTTATGAGGTGTGGAAGCACAAAACTCCAGGCAAATACTTACACAAAATAATGAACAGATGGAGCGTGTGAACAAGATGGCGTTGAGCACCGAAGAAATGATGGAAGAGAGCGTACATGCTACGGGGGAAGGCACACGTGAGCAGGTCCTCTTCAAAAAACAAGCTGTACCTCATGCTACAGAGACAGAGTGCGATCATTAGGAGCAGCTCTCGACCTGCCTCAAGGATTTCTGGCGAGTTAATTTGGAACAAATATCCATTAGGACAGTGGGCAGGTGGGTATTCGAGACGATGGCTTCTGCAAAAGCCACTGTCTGTTAAGTCCTTACTGTGTGCCAGGGACCGTGCTAAGTAATTCAACACAGGAATAACTGCCATCTGCACAGTAGGTCTTATCAAACGGGCTGCCATTGTCATCCATTCAAAGACAGGAAACAGTGGCCAGGAGAATTTGAAGGACTTGCCCCAGCTCCACACAAGACTAGAACTAGCTGCAAGCCCTCTAGACATGTGATGATTCAAACACAGAGAAAGAGTTCAAAGAGAAGAAACCCAACTCCCATCACTGTCAGGTTGAAGGTGACGCTAAGGATGGAACTGTCTCACTGGGGTTCCCAGGCTGTAATCTTTCAGGAAGCCAACTGTCACATCTTTCTCATCGGGGAGCAGTTAGTGGGGTCAAAGGGCTGACCTTTTTGCTCAGCACCCACCCCAAACCCACCGCTATCAACTCCATTCTGACTCCTAGTGACCCTACACAGGGTTTCTGAGGCCAGAAGAAGCTAACAGGCTCCTCTTTGTCCCATGGAGCAGCTGGGAGGCTTAAAGGGTCAACCTCGTGTTCAGCGCCCAACCACCTGGACCCACAGTGCTAGCTACTAGGGCTCCTTTGTGTCGGCACCAGGACTCCTAAATTGGGATCAGTATGTCCCAAAGTGACTGACACTGGGGGGGGGGGGGGTGCAAAAGCAGATACGTATTATATTTTATCCTGTACTATAGACGATAGGAAAACTGTTTTTAATTCCCAATGGAGTTAATTCTTTTCTTTTCTTTTTTTTCTGAAAATGGGGTGGTAGGCCAAATAAGTTTGGAAGCCCATGACCTAGATCAGTGGTTCTCAACCTGTGGGTCACGACTCCTTGGGTGGGGAGGGGGTCTGAACGACCCTTTCACGGGGGTCGCTCAAGACCATAGGAAAACACATTGATTTACATTACGATTCATAACAGCAGCAAAATGACAGTTATGAAGTAGCAACAAAAATAATTTCATGGTTGGAGTCACCACAACAAGAGGAACTGTATGAAAGGGTCACAGCATGAGGAAGGTTGAGAACTGATCTAGATAAACTACAGAAAATCCAGATGTCCTCATCTAGCAACACTAATGATGACAAAAGGCCCGTGAGACACAGTGCTTTAAAAAACAAACACAAGCCAGATTCTCTTGACTGCCTGGGCATAAATGGAGTGGGGCTGAGAGGAGAGAAGGGCCGAGGCTGTGAGTCCAGGAAAACCAACAGTGGAACAATAAAGAGAACTGAGAAGGATGAGGCGTGTGGCTGGTGATCTACCAACCTAGCTTTCCAGAGTTCTGAAAGCACATCCCCATTTCTGGGTAGATGGATGTTCCACTTTACTCCCCACCCCTCTGGGCAACCTAACCAGCTGGCTCTCTGCCTGGTCACAGGCAGAGAAGCAGGTGTCAGCAAGTGCATCTGCCGCCAGCCCCCCTCTACACTGCCTGCTCTTCTTGCACCTCACACAACACTTCAACACCCAACTGAAAACCTTCCCTACAGGAGACGACTTCCTTCTAACTCCATGGCCTCTCTGCGTCCCCTCCTCCCTGCTCCTTGTCCCTGCAGTGCTTTGTCTCTGCCCTGACTTCACGAGGTTTAAAGTCTCCCCAAACAGAAAAGAGGCTACCTCGAATAAATTCTAACACTGGTCCCCTCAAGTCCGAAGCAGAAGTCCTTCTGAACTCCAAGAATACCACTGGGGCGCTCAGCATCTCATACCTTTTACTTATGGTGCGTGGTACCGAGTTTGTTTGTTTGTTTTTAATCATTTAATTCGGTGCTCATACAACTCTTATCACAATCCATACATACATCAATTGTGTAAAGCACATTTGTACATCCATTGCCCTCATCATTCTCAAAACATTTACTCTCCACCTAAGCCCCTGGCATCAGCTCATTTTTACCATCCCTCCCCACTCCCCTCTCCCTCATGAACCCTTGATATTTATAAATTATTATTTTGTCATATCTTGCCCTGTCTGTCTCCCTTCACCCATTTGTCTGCTGTCCATCCCCCAGGGAGGAGGTCACATATAGATCCTTGTAATCGGTTCCCTCTTTCCAACCCATTCTCCCTCTGCCCTCCCAGTATCGCCACTCACACCACTGGTCCTGAAGGGAAGTACCGAGTTTTTTGATGGATGCTTCTTTCTTCTAGTGGACCTGGACCAAGGTCCCTTCTCATCCTTCCCTATATGCCCTTGGTGTTTAACATACTGCCTTAACCAGGAAGAATAGTACTTAGTATGCATCTATTGAGTCACGAGTGACTGTCTATGATTCTGACCGTTTCTCTACTGCAAGTCCCCAAAGGATGTAAACATAGGATTTTGAAGTATCAAAGAACGTGGTGTATCAGAAGTCATTTTCAAACTAGAAGAAAAGCAAAAAAACAACAACAAAAGTTGCAAGCCACTGATTTAAAGGCTTCCTAAAAATATTCTCTTGCCCATAACCCCATAAATATTTTATAGCTCTTCCGAAATTGTTATACTTGGGTATCGTGTTGCTCCAACACACAGTGGTCCTCTCGCACACTTGGAAGACTTTTGGACATACAGTTAGATGCGCAAGTGATTAGCTGAAAACGAATCAAGACCTCTCCTGGGGAGGGGAAGAGGTCAAATACCTCTCTTAAACAGAACAGCAAGTAGCCAGCAGACAGGCATGAGTCCAGAGTCTCACACCTGTGCTGCCCACCAGCTTCTGTAAGGTAGAGCCCTCCGCACCAGAGGCAGTCTGGGTGTCTGGCACAGGAGCTGAAGTGTGACGCCAGGCCTCTCATGAAGAGAACGCTCCCAGAGAGAACCAGGTGGGTGGCCACGGAGATTCGAGGAATGCTGGGAACAGGACCTGCCCAGCCTCCTCCAGAGCAGAGAAACACCCAGCTCCCCTCCTATTTCTTCTCGGAGAGCTACGAGGACCTGATGGGGACCTGGGCAGGGATTTCATATTAGGAGCTGCCCAATGAAGAGAATCCAGGTCACACAGAGGCCCTTGTGTGGAACAGCAACGTTGGTTTCGAGGGGAACGTTTCCACTCGAAAAAACCGTTCGACTTGTCTTCAGAGACTGATGTAAGCCTCTGAAGTGGCCTCTGGGTCAATGTCCAAATGAGGCCCGCGGGTCTCCTGGTGAATGCTGGCAAAGGGAGCAGGCCTGGGCAGAACAGCCTGTCTGTCAATCAGCTTTGCTGCAGCTCAAGAGGACAGGCGGACGTGCCTGTTAGGCTGACCCAGCCCGCTCTGCTAGAACCAAGACAGAAGAGGTTTCTGTAGGTGAAGAAACCGCCCACTCATAAACTTGATGTAAGAGGCATGTTATTTTAGTTGACATTCAGCAGAGGAAGAGTCCCAATTACATCTATGGGACTGAATGTTAAAGAACCTGGCACCAGAGTCTTAAAGTATTAGGTAACACAAGTGGAGCCTGTTTGATAGCTAGAGAAAGGAATGAAATTCTTTTCACCATTAAAATAATCAGAAGAACAACACTCTATCTTCGTCCTCAGACGCAGCACATAGGAAACTCTGCAAGCAAGAGGCCTCATTAGGCGAAGGCGAGAACAAGTCAATAAGGAAGGGAACCGGCTGCCCTTTCACAATATCCAGAGTGGGACCAAAGCCACACAGGAACTCTCCTCCACTGAGGGCCTTGGGATGAGGAGTGAGGGCCCTCGGTTTGCTAAGCTTCACAGAGAGAAGGTACCTAAGACCTGAAGCCGTTATCTTTTGGGGGTGAATATAAAAGGAGACAGAGCAGAAGCATGAGCAGAACAGACTCAGTGACAAACGCTCACTTTCTAAGTGATGGCTGTGTTCCCAGAGGCTGCAAACTGCTGAACCAGCTCCTCTAGCTCTGTAAGCCTCAACGCGGATAAAGGATAAAGAAGTGAAACCAGGGGGCGGCAGACAACACCAGGAGAGCAGCTCCACCATTACGCTAGAGAAAGCAAAGGACTCAGTCAGGGGGTCATGTCTCAAAACCCAACGCAGAGGATTCTAACTGTACCCTGAAAAAAATGATTGCAGCAGGACATGAGAAAAGCATAATACATGTTTTTAAAAATCAGTTATATGCAGCGAGCCTATGTGTAATAACATTATTTTATTATTCTTCATACTGTGCCATATTTTAAATTTTTTTTCTCAAGATAAAGAAGAAATAACTGGGTCAGGCCAGTTAATTTCCCCTTGTATTTATGTATTTTCCACTTGTTTCAAAAAGGATTCAGGGTAGCAACCTGTCGTTATAAGAGATTGACAGATGGTGGGGCATCTTAGTCTGGGTTTTCTAGAGGGGTAAAATCAACGAAACTTACATGCGGGTGCTTCACAGAGTTCATGGAGAATTTCAATAATCTTTTAGTTCCATTTTTCCACGTAGAATTTTTGAAGTCTCCTCATAAATAGGTAGAAGGAAGAAATAATTTTAGGAAAGAAATACATTTAGGAAAGGAGAAGAAAATATTTTAAGGAAAGGGGTCACGCAGTTGAGGAGGGTGGCAAGCCCCCCCCGCCCCCCCCATCTATGGGTCAGAGGGGAAAGACCGGAAGCTTCTCCTGATTTGCATGGTTGCAGGGACAGACAAGCCACAAACCAGCAGGTCAGCTGAGAGCCTGCAGGTCATGGGGTTGTGGGAGCTAATAAATCCCAGTGTCCGCAGGTCAAATGGGCTGCAGGCTCAGATCTCAAGAACTAGGGGTCAGAGGACGACAAGTTCTACCTTCATTCCTGAAGAGTCTGGATCATTTATAATCATGTCAGAATTGTGTTGCATAGTTTTCCATGGAGTTTAATCACAGAGCACAGTGCTACTAAGAAATAATCTTAAGGGATGTTCTGGATTCCAGACATTCTTTTCTTTACCTCTATTACGTAGTATCAATCTTTCCCCCTTTGTAATGAGCATGAAAGGATCCCTGAAGGTGCAGTGAAATAAACACCGTGCTGCTAAACTAAAAGCCAGTGGTTAGAACCTACCAGTCATGCAGCAGGAGGAAGACGACTAAGGTATGCTTCTCCAAGATTTCCAATCTAGGAAACCCTATGGGGAAGTTTACTCTATCCTACAGGATTGATATGAGTTGGAATGGACCCAATGGCAGTGGGGTTGGACTTATAAAAGTCAGGGTCAATCACAATAGCCAATATCGTAACTAACTCCCTTCTTTGCTTGCTGATCCAGAAGAGTTGAAAGTGGCCGGGTGGCATTCGTAATTCCCAGTTCAATGGAATCGATGTTATGTCTCCAGATGGAAGTATTCTTCCATTTGAAACTGAGACCTCTAGACTTGTGGAGCATAGGGTTGCAGGATCAGGAAGCAAGATTTTGTGAGTGGATGACTAAGGCTAATAATAAGTGGTGTCATTCCCATTTCCACTTCTAGATCCCTGAACCCATGCATCCTGGCTCCAAGAGAAACAGCACAATATACAAGATGCGGGTTGAGAGCATATACAGCATTCTGGAGAATTCTGCCCCAACCACACACATTATGGCTACCTACTTGGTGCTGTAACTATGTCTTTAGGCGGCCATCCCATCATTTTATCAAGTCAACTGTTTCATAGGCAACATGATAAAACCAGTGAATTCCATGAACACAGTCCCAGTGTCACACTGAATTTGCTGTGAATGAGTTCCTTGATCTGAGGCAATGCTGTGTGGGCTACTACAATGGGATTGGGCATTCTTTAAGTCTATGGATGGTAGTTTTTCTGGAAGCATTGCATGCAGGGAAAAGAAATCCATATCCAGAGTGTCTACCCCAGTAAGAACAAAATGCTGACCTTTCCACGATGGAAGAGCTCTACTGTAATCAACCTGGCACCTGGTTGACAGCTGATGGCCCTAAAACGACCCTTTCACAGGGGTTGTCCAATTCATAACAGTAGCAAAATTACAGTTATGAAGTAGCAATGAAATTAATTTTATGGTGGTGGGGGGGGTCACCACAACATGAGGAACTATGAAAGGGTCGCGGCATAAGGCAGGTTGAGAACCACAGCCCTGGAGAATGGTGCCATATTAGGGACTCAATGTTGGTCTCTGCTGCTGACAGATTAGACACACATCTGTGGCTGTAGCCAATCACTCTGAGTGAGTGGAAATCCTCTGTTGCTAAGCCTATGCATAACTATCATCCCTGCCACGTTGTTCACGAGCCCTTTGGCTAACGACATGGGTATTTCATGGGGAAAGAGACTGATTGCTATCCACAGAGCGCATCAGCCATCTACTTGATTACTAAATCCTCATCTGCCAAGATCACCCTTTGGTAAGCATAGACATGAGACATAAATGTCTTTACTTCTTTAGTTCATTAAAAAAAAAAGCATATCTACATGCCTCTTCCTCAAACCTCCTTGTCATTAAATTTCCAACAATGTCCTTTCAAAGTCCCTGATCATACAGTCGATCCACTGGCCACAACCTGTGAACCAGTGCATCTGCCCGTTTCTCCTTTCAGGCAAAATGAGCTGCTGGGTGCACTGTTAGGTCTGCCCGCTGAGAAGACTTCTCTTTACAGAGGTCCTTCCGAGAAGTTCCAGAAAGAGGCTACAGTGCGACTGCTGGCCACTTCCAAGTGGTGCCGGAATCCTGTGTGAAACATCTGTCAAACAACTGTCAATCTCAATCATGAGTTTTCTCTTCCACAGCCAATTGATCTTCAAGTACTCTCTATGAGGTCGTAAGTGCAGAGGCGGAGAATAAACGCATTGTGATGTGATGGGCATTTGGGCAACTTTCCCACGTAACTCACTTGTACCTTCAGGTCTGGCTTGAGTCCAATCTCATTTATACCACTTCCAATTAATAATTGAGCTATGCTGTGCATGTCCACCATTACGACTCTGCGAGTCACCCAAAACCCAGCTCAGACCACAGAGTGGCCCACGGGTCAGTGTGCAATTGCTAAGGAGAGTCCTCAGCTACCGAGGACAGCAGAGCTTTGCTCCAAAAGACTAAGGGCCCGAGCAGTGCTTCATCAACGGGGGCCTGCCAATGTCTTCAAAGAGCTTCTCTTGGACCTTGGCCTCTTGGATCAGCCTCATGCAATCAGCTGGACTGGATGGCCGAGGTGCAAGAGCCACCTGCATGGCAGCCTGCACCTGTTGCAGACTGCAGAGGATTCTCTTGTTCTGGGCCCCACGCAAAACTAGCAGCTCTTAGAGTCACGTGAAAATAGCTCAGAAGAGCACACCCAAATGAGGGGAAAGTTGCCTCCAAAATCCAGAGAAGCCAACCATGCACTGCCTCTCCCCATTTTTTTTTAATTATAGGAGAGGCCAGATGTAACAACGCAGCCTTCACTTTAGATGAAGCACATCTTGATATAGTCCAAACCATTGGACCCCTTAGAAAGTTCAACGAGGTGAAAGGCACCCGAACTTTTGTCAGGTTAATTTCCTACCCTGAAGGATAGGGTAGTACTGCCCTTGTGGAGATGCTGAGGCCGTACCTCTTTAGGGAGCAGAGAGAGGCTGGTGGGTTTAAACTGCCGGCTTATGGTCAGCTGCGCCACGCGTAACCACAGTTCCTGTCATCAAATTGGGCTTGTATGAAGTATAATTCATAGCAATCGTCAAGGGTCTAGGGTCTCCCTTCACCAATGTGTTCTTTACCACTGTGGCAAACGGCATGTCCTCTGGGCATTCCGTGAGTGGGTCTGTATGTCCAACCTGTGTCCAATCGACACTAACTTGACAATTCCCCTAAGCCTTTTGATATCTTCTTCTAAATTGGGGTTAGGGAATCTTTTTTTCTGCCAAGAGTCATTTGGATATTTATAACACAATCCTCAGCCGATACAACATTGTCAACTTAAAAATTAGCCTGCTGTATTTGGTCAAACATTTCATGAACTCCCTCATAATGTGAAGGCTGGCTGCTTCTCTTGGTGAGGCTGTGGTAATTTCACGGACCCCACACAGCCCAAGGGCCAGCCATTTCCCAGCCCGTGTAAAGGCCAGCAAGGCCAGCCTCTCACTTCAAGCTGAGGAAGCCTAGGTCACCACTTAGTCCACACTTCCGTGGGCCATTGAAAGCAATGACAAATCCCATTCTTCCTTTGAACAAGTTTTAATTGTGAATTTGGTGAGGGATTACATTTCAGATCAAAGTTGTATTTAACAGTTTACACTACTCATCAGACACCCAAGTAATTAACCCTTCACCTACTCCTTGATGTCCCTGCTCCCTCTTGTGGACTTCCCTCGTCTCCCATCTCACCCACGTCAACCTCCATCCACAGTCTAGCTCGCTGCTGCATCTTCTCTCCCTCTCCTCCACCCCAAATGCGTTCCCCGTGCGATGAGGATGCAGCTGGCTGGTTTCTCCCCATGTGTCAGTGAGCTCATGGACCAGTTGTCCTTTTGGGAGGGCTGATTTCGCACGTCTAACCATCTCCAGGCCCATTCACACCCTGTGGTGCTGCCTGGCTTTCCTCATTTACTTGTTGGCAATGCACGGTATCCGCGGTGGTGTGTGCACCAGGGTTTTTTATCCATTCTTCTGCTGATGGGCATTTCAGCTGTTTCCATCTTCTTGCTATTGTGAACTGCTAGTGCGTATCTGCCTGTTCACATCATGACTGACTTCTCCCGACATATAACCAGGAGAGGGGCTGCTGGTAAAGACTCTTTCCTAACCCCTCTCAAGCTGAAACAATGAATGAAGAATCTACGGTTAGTGGCCCATATCAACACCTCCTTGCACCTTTTCCCCACACCCAAAATAGCTCTATCCAAACATATTCCCTAGGTTCCTGTTTACGGGTGTGCCTCGGGGCTGTTCTCAGCAAACGCATCCCATCTGGATGCCAAGCAAATAAACAGACAAGCTGGGATATATGAAGAAAAGGATGGCATTAGCATTGGAGGAAAGATTATTAACAACCTTGCGTGCTGCAAGTGAGGAGGACTTGAAACATTTGCTAATGAAGAACAAGGGCTGAGCCTTCAGTATGGATCACAACTCAATATAAATAAAACCCAAACCCTCATAACTGGACAAGTAGGTAACATCATGCTGAACGGATTTCGTCTTGCTTGGGTCCACAACCAATGCTCGTGGAGGCAGCAGTCAGAGATTTCAAGGTAAGTCTGCTACACTACACCTCAAAACTGCTGAAAAGCAAGGATGTTACTTTGAGGACTAAAGTTCTCCCCACCCAAGCCATGGTATTTTCAATCATCTCATTTGCATGTGGAAGTTGGAAATTGAATATGGAAGATCAAAGAAAAACCAGTGCATTTGAATTACAGTGCTGCGGAAGAATATTGAAAAGTACCACGGACTGTCAAGAGAACAAGCCAACCACTCTTGGAAGAGGCGCAGTCAGAATGTCCCAGAGAGAGGAGGAAGGCTAGACTTGGTCTCACGTCCTCTGGACTTGCCGTCAGGAGAGATCAGTGCCTGCAGAAGAACGCCGTGCTTGGTAAAGCAGCGACAAGAGGAAGGCCTTTGACCAGAAGGATTGGCACAGTGGCTGCATGGACGGGCTCAGTCAGGAGAACGATTGTGAGCATGGCGTAGACCCAGGCAGGGTTGTGTTCTGTTGCACACAGTGCCACTAGGAGTCGGAGCCAACTTGAAGGATCCATCTCACCTTAATCCTGTAACAGAGAACCCCCTCCACAGGTGGATCCTGACTACAGGCATAGAAGCCAGAATTTACATCACCCAAGGGATTAGGCTCAAAACCCAAACACACAGCCATTGAGTCGATTGTCAAGCCTAGCCACCCTCCAGGGCAGGACAGAACTGTAGAAGACCTCCTCTTCCCTCCCTCAGAGAGGCTGGTGGTTCAAACTGCTGACCTGCTTCTGAGAAACCCAGACCACCATCAGGGCTCCTCTCCAGGGATCATAGAAAGGCCAGGCCTCTCACTGAGGAAGTCAGTTCAGGAGACAAAAATGGAGTAACATCTACAAATAGGAGTCAGAAGGCCGGTTCTGTCAGCTGAAGTGGAATTTAAGGGCTTGGTGTCCCTGCTTCCTCATTACCTGCCCACGTGGCCCCATTTCTTTTTAATCAATGACCTCAGAGAAAATATCACCTGAACCCTCAAACCCTCACCATCTGCCACTGACCAGCTATGTAAGAAACACCCATTTATTAGGAAAAGGGTCCAATTGCAAGTTTAAAAAAAGAAGAAAAAAAAAAAAAAGCAAGAATCTAAAACTCACAAGAGAAGCACCCTCCTTCTACCCTTTCCAACCAGAAGGCAATCACCTTCTGGTTGGAACAAAGCACTCAGGGTATTTTTTCTGCTTTTAACAGGTGACAAAAACCCACTGCCTTCAAGGTGATTCAGACTCAACAGGGTTAAAAAAAATCCAAAGACACCAATACAGACAAACAGTCTAGCAAGCCTTAACCTAACTCGGGACGTGCTGAGGAAGGGCAGAACCTGGTGCAGAGGGAGACCACACTGTGAATGGGAAGAGACTGGTGGGAGCGTGGCCCTGCAGGTCCAGTCTGGAAGCAGGCTAAATCAAAGGGGGCAGGAAGGTAGGGGGTGGAAAAACACAGAAAGCCAGACGGACAGCAGCCTGGCTGTCGTAGGGACCTGACCGCCCATAGCTGGCTGTGGGGAGTCTCCAGCTCTCCCAGCAAGTGCTCAGTTTATCAGTCCGCCCTGTCCCTGCCAGAGACCAGGCCTGGTGAGTGAGACACAGCACAAGACTCAGCCCTTGTCCTCAAGGAGCCCGGCCGCCCAGCAGCTCACAGAGGTCGCAATGATCAAATATCAGTGACCTGGATACGAAGGGTACAGAGGATGCGAGGTTGGGTAGGGTTACTTGTGCCTCTTAAAATAGATCAAGGTTTCAGAGTAGCTGATAAACTAGAGAAATGGCTTAGCAGGACAAGCCAACAGGGGACGCAGAAGGTGGAAGACAAAGGCAGACTTCTCCCTGAGACAGGACAGCCAGCTACCGACAAGTTCGAGAGACCGCCACTGTGGCGATAGTACAGGTTTCCCTGTGGAGAAGCTGCTGCTGTCGTGAAAAGTAGTGACTAACGGAATCTACAAAATATTACGTGCGCACTTCTCAGAGCTGGGCAGTCTTTTCTGACCTCCAAATTTCATCATCTACCTGGAAGGCCTTGGCGATGGGTGGACAGTGTCCCGTGAGAAGGAGAAAGGTTACTCAGGCTTCAGCTCACTGTCCAAGGAGGGAGCAAGCAGGGTGCTGGTGACAACCAGGAGACCTGGGCCAAGGTTACACTGAGTTAAATGATATAAGAGGGGGTGCTTGGTCCCCGGGAAGCTTAAAACCAAACTAATCTAATAAGTCACAGGGGTTTATAGGATGTTTGTTGTTTGTTTGAATACAACTGTCTAATTGAACAATTCTCTGCTTGGAGCCAAAAGAACTAACATGGAGTTGGGGAATGGGGGTGGGGGTGGGGGGCTTTCTTCCCCCTTCCCTGGAGGCACTGTGGGTTAGGCATTGGACGACTAACCACAAGGGTAGCAGTTCAAGCCCACAAGCTCCTCATAGGGAGAAAGATGAGGCTCTGTAATCCTATAAAGATTTGCAGTCTTGGAAACCCTACACAGGGCAGCTATGAGTCAGAATCCCCCTGAAGGCAGTAGGTTTATGTTGTGTTTAAAATTTTTATTCTGAAAATTTCCACATCTATTTAAAAGTAGTCAGAGTAGAATGACAAATCACCGTGTACTGATTACCCAGCCTCCGCTTCAATGGTCAACATTTTGCTAACATCGTTCCATTTCTTAGTTGTTTGTAAAAATAATTTTTAAAGCAAATGCCAAACATCCCATCATTCAGGTGAAACACCTGAGACCGCTTCATGCTGCGATCCTCCGGCTTTGAGAGGCCCTCTGAGGGCGAACAGAACCAGCTGACACAGACTCCATCCTGCCAAGGCTCACAGATTTATACAAAGTAAAACAATGCAAATATTGATTTGCAGGAGCCAACACATCATGATATTTAAATGCAAAGAAAAGGTCCATATATTCTGTCTGCAAATATTTATACAATAGCCCCAG
>NW_022103906.1:57943063-57945148 GCF_000313985.2 Echinops telfairi | reverse complement strand
TTTCTAATATTGTACCCTAGTGGATGGTCTGGCCCACCCGAGGGACACAGACCTCATTTTGGTGGCTCTCCGGAGCATACCTGGAACTGCTCTGGTCACCTACTTAGCTAGAGTCTCCATACCTCTCTGGAGCCCTCTGTGAACTTTGCGACACCCAGCAGGCCAACCAGTGTCTGCTGACTGCGCACAGTGATTACATCATCAAGGGACCTCCTGATGAGGAGCAGCATGCCACAGAGGGCAGGACCTCACAGACGAGAGCGATTCATCCTGGGGTGAGAGGTCAAATGGACACGCATTCAGTTCTAGAGGAAGGAGAACAAGGCCTTGGGGCCACGCCAAGGTACGGAACTGCCTCAGCTGAGGTCTGTTTTGGGGACTCCACAGCTTCAGCCCTGGACCTGAGGGCTAAGACCTTCAGCTTTCTGCACCCCTGGCATGAGGGGAGCCTGCCTCTGCCTTGTGTCAGGGGGGATACAATAGAGTGGCACTGTCCTCAGATTCTAACTGTAAGCCACACCCCTCTGGGATACAGCTTTGAGAATGGGACCTTTGTGAGGTACTTGCAAAGGTTCCGTTCTCTGGGAGGTAGTTGGGTGAACTGCTTGACAGGCAGAAGTCGCTACAAGCTGCGTACTCTGGGACACCCCTGAGGTTGCCCTGAGGCATAATGTGGGTGAATGTCCTACAGAAAGAACAATCGGCTATTGGTCAATTCCACTAGTGGCACCGAAACAAGATTTGATATGAAATAGGAATACCAGAATATCTACAATTGGACACTAATCTCTTTCCCTCCCACCTCCTGAAAAGCCCTCAACCGCTGTTTCTCAAGCATTCTGAGCTGCCATAGAAAGAGCTGGCTGCCGTAGAACTACTCATCAACCCCAAGGTCCAACACCACACACAGGTTTCAATCTAGAAATGTTTAATGCCCTGGTCTTAGCGATAAAACCCAGGCTTCATTTTATTGGGAGCTTTTACAGCTCTTATAGCAATCCATATATCAATTGTATCAAGCATAGTTGTGCATATGTTGCCATCATTTTCTAAACATTTTTATTTGAACCCCCGGTATCTTTTTTCCTCCCACACCCCCCTTGGCCCATGACCCCTTGATAAATTATAAATTATTATTTTCATATCTTATACCGACCTTTGTCTACCCCCGCCCCCTCCCAGTTTCTGTTGTTCATCCCCCTGGGGGGTGGGGATGGGGTGGGGTTATGTGTCGATCACTGCAATTGGTTTCCCCTTCCTCCCCTCCTCTTCCCACCTTCCTCCTACCCTCCTGGTATTGCTATCCCATTCCAGTTCCTGGACTGTGTGTGTCCTGAACTCTTATCTCTTATCTGTACCTGTGTACATGCTCCGGCCAAGCCCTCAGTGAAAGGACGGGGGTCATGATAGTGGAGGGTGAGGAAACCTCAAGGAACCAAGGAATACTGTGTTTCATCGGTGCTTTACTGTGTCCTGGTTGACTCATCTCTTCCTTGAGATCCTTCTGTGAGAGGATGTCTCAGTGTCTACAGATAGGTTTTGGGGATCTGCTCCAACCCACTTTCATTCTCAACAATGATTTTTTTGTTTGTCTGTTTTTGGTCTCCTGATGTCTGTTACCCAATCCCATTGACACCTCGTGATCACACAGGCTGGTGTGCTTCTTCCATGTGGGCTTGTTGTTTCTCTGCTAGATGGCCACTTGTTTATCTTCAAGCCTTTAAGAGCCCAGATGCTAACCTTTTAATAGCCGGGCACCATCCACTTTCTTCACCACATTTGCTTATGTACCCACTTTGTCTTCAGCGATGGTGCCAGGAAGGTGAGCATCACAGAATGCCAGGTTGTTAGAACAAAGTGTTCTTGCATTGAGGCAGGGCTTCAGCAGAGGCTCAAAGTCTGTCCACTACCTCAGCGTATTGCCATATAAATATATGTACATAGGCCAATTTCTCTATTTTTAAGAATTAATGTATTTATATATGTATGCGCCTATGTTCATACCTCTATTCATAGCTTAGCTTAGATTGTTTTTCTGTTTCCTTTTACCTTTCTCCTGCCCCACTGTGGTAGTTACATGATCTG
>NW_022103906.1:57940383-57942481 GCF_000313985.2 Echinops telfairi | reverse complement strand
CATAGGGAGGTCAATCAAGCAGAAGAGAGAACTCATGGATGGAGTGTTGGGGTACAGAGACCATTGGACCCTGGGCCACCAGAGTTGGTTTTATAACCCACTAAGTCAGGGGTCTCAAACTGGCGGCCCCCGAGGTAATTTTTTGTGGCCCACAATGCTCTGAAATAAAATGTAATGAGGGAATTGTGTGTACAGTATTACCTTGATCTCCCCTAAGCACTATTTTATTCATAATTTTTTCTATTTCCATTTTATTTCAGAGCATCGTGGACTACAAAAAATTAGCCCGAGGGCTGCATGCGACCCGTGAGCTGCCAGTTTGACAACCTGCACTAAGTGATAGTTTGGGCTGGGCTTGGCAACTGCAGGCTGGAATTAGGCTACTGAAGGCCCTGACCTTAAAAACCCACTGCGATGGAACTGATTCTGACTCACAGCGACCCCATGGGCCACCTATTGGGTTTCTGAGGCTGTAAATCTTTATGGGAGCAAGAGAGCCACATCTTTCTGCGGAGGAGCTGGGGGTTTCAAACTGCTGGCCTCATGGTATGCAACCCCCGTGTGACCCAGAGTGCCACAAGAAGCCCCGACAGCTGAGCAAAACACAGATTTAGAGCCTTACCATGGGAGGGAGCCCTGGAAGGCTCCTGAGCAGCGGAGACACTTGCTAAAGAGGTCTGCTGTAGGTAACTGAATCATCCGCCCTCGTCCCCTTTACAACACAAGACCATGAAACCAAAGCGAAGGCCTGCCTTGTCGAAGCTGGAGGTGACAGAGTCTGGATCCGTGTGGTCAGACGGAGAACCAAAGGCAGAAAGGGTGTGTGTGTATGTTGGGCAACACTATACCGAAAAAGAGACAAAGCAGAACAGGATGACTAACTGGCTTTCAGGGCACAAATCAAGGACAGCACAGAGGGGCAGAGGTTCCTCGAACAGGCCCAGGGACCAGGAACAAACGACACTGCAGTGCTTCATGACAAGTACCATGGCCAAGGGGAAGATGAGTTGCATAACCTTGGCTAAGTCACCCCATCTCTAAGGGACCACAGTATTTCATTTGTAAAATGAGTGGGTTTCACACAGTAATGTACGCAGCCTGGGTGGCTCTGAAGTGCCTTAGAGGCAACAAGGGACAGAAAGGAAGCAAGGTGTCTGTGTGGCCTGGGATGCCCAACTGCTCCCGGATGAACCAGAGCATCTGGTTTAGTTACTTCCTACATATATTGGCGTTCTGCTTAAAGTACCATTGTGAAAAGGGCCGTGGCTCCTCCAAATTCACAGTTCTAGCATGTTGTTTCTGAAAACTTTTCTACGTGGCACAGAACATTCTGAGAAGGCCTGAGATATGCATCAGAAAGCCAACCTCAGTGCCATGGCCAGGCCTGCAGTCTCCTGCTTATAGGAGCAAGGCTGCACCAATATCTGGGAGCCTCAGTCCCTGTTCCCACCCAGGAAATGCATGCTCTTCCTTCGGCACACTCGATGCATTAATCATGTGCGTCTATTGTTCTCCAGTGTTTTATTATTAGTACAGTCCATCTTACAAGACAACTTCCAGGGCAGGGAAAGCCTTTTACTCTTTCATACACCACAGTCTCTAGCAAGAGGTGGCTGCGCAGAAACGACCTCTCACCACATGCCCAATCAAGCGGAATCGTACACATGCTGCCTGTTGCAGCACTCTGGCGATGCAAAGGGACCATGGGAGACACGGTAAATGAGACAGGACAGCAAGGAGAGGAGACACCGAAGGAGGAGGCGCAGCTCTGCCCTCTGTCGAGCAGTCACCTGGATCACCTGGAACTTCCCAGGCCCTCTGGGGCCTTCTCGGCACTCCAGAGGCAAGCACAGCCAACTGATGAACAGCATGAGGCCCTGAAGCCAGACTGCCTTTGGTTCAGATTCTGGTTTGGGCAAGTGAAGCTCTGTGCATCTCTTTTGTACACTGTGGTTACTAGTAGGACCTATATGTCAGGGTTGTGGGGAAGATTAACAGAGTCAACACTCCTAAAACACTGAGAATAGTGTCTTGCACTGTTAACTCTTTTTTAAAAATCATTTTATTGGGGGCTCGTACAACTCTTATCACAATCCAT
>NW_022103906.1:57937439-57939663 GCF_000313985.2 Echinops telfairi | reverse complement strand
ATAGGTAGTGGACTTGGTTTTGGCGGCTGGCTGCGTGTGTGTCGCATATAGAAAAATGGAAATACAGCATTTATCAGATGCTTAGTAAATCACTCTCAGGACATGGTACCAAAGGCATCTAGTCTTTCTAATTGCCTTCCAAAGTCACAAAAGCCTTACTTCAGCCGCTTTGGGCTAGCACGCATGAACCCCAAGGTCCATCACACCCATTATTAAAATTAACTTAAACCATTATTAATCTCAACCCCTTGAAAGCAGAGAACGTTACTGAGTTTTCTCTGATGAGAATGAGCACAGGCCCTTGAAGTAGCTTCTGAAGTCTTCTTTAAACCAAACCATGACCCACTCGCCGCCCTTGCTAGTTACACCCTCAAGGCCTGCCTCGAGCACGGCACTCTCTCAGGGAACTATCTGTAGGAGATCAAACTGACCACGGCTACTCCACGGGTTAGTTCAGATGCATAGAGGGCAGAGAGTCTGCATGAATGGGAGAGGTTCCATTCAGTAAAGGATGCAGAGGGTGAGAATGGCCACACAACTTTTGAGAGTGTCATCAGTGCCACTAAACCGTATTTACAGAAGTTACCGAGTGGTGAGGACTCTGCTTCAACAACAATGAACATTAAAATAAATAATCTAAAATGAAGAATACCTCAGAAGAGTTCTGATGGGATCATTTGCTCTTCAACATCTAAGGATCAGAAGAAAGGTACACAGATGAATTACAGCATTCAGTGTATGAAAACACCATGATAAAGCGTTCACAGTGTAATTTAGAGGAGTTAAGCTATCTACAAGTTTATCTTCCATATGTCCCATAGGGGATTATTTATAATATTCCCCAATAAAATGATGATGATATCTCGAAAGTAGACTAGGGACATATATAAACCATAGGTATCTGAATGGGTTTTGAGCCTCCACTTAATTGCAGAACCTAACCTCAGAACAATTAGTTCTTATGAAGTGGTCCTAATTGATACTTGCCCACATGAGGAGATCACTGAAGATATGGGGGCTATAGCAAAGGCTGAGTGCCCAGCTATCAGAAAAAAAATAGCATCTGGGATCTTAAAGGCTTGTATCAAAACAAACCATCTAAGTGATGTATTCATCTATGTGAAGCACACCAGCCTTTGTGACTCAAAGATTGTCCAGGACCAGAGGAGGGAACTGTATTAGAGTTTAAAATCTGAGCACCCAGTTGGCAGAAGACTGTGGATGACAGTGAAAGCCTAAAATCCATTTGCAGAGTCCCCCTATGGATTAAGCCTCTGATGAATCCCTTTAGACCACTGAACAAGGTTGTGAACAGCATTGCTATAAAACAGCATTCACTGGAAAGTGGATCAATGCAGATGTAGTTAGGTTAAATGTAACACCTTATCATTTGTTCTCCCTTTTGACCTATTCTAAATTTGTTTTCGTTTTCAACATTTTCTGCTTTCTCTTGGATTGAGGTTTTTTGTTTTGTTGTTGGTGTTATGATTTTCTTTATATGTAATTTAGGATAGGTAAATCTCTAGAAACAGCAACTGGATTAAGAGTTTGTTAGGGTTATGGCGGGGAGGGGTGGGATGGGGAAGAAATGAGGTGCCAAGTACAAGAATAAGAAAATGATCTAAAACTAACTGTAGTGACGAAAGCACAAGTCTTTTTAACATATTTAAACAATTTGCATTGTTGAGTATGTGAATTATGTGTTCCCTCTTTCCTAACCTTTGAGTTGGGTCTTTGGGTAAACACTGCTTTTCTGATTCTAAATGGTTGATTATTCTTACATGGCAGTGAATTCTGCTCCGGACCTGAAGAGTGACCGAGGGCCGTGGTCTTTGGGGTTCCCCTAGTCTCTGAGCAGTAGGCCAGGTCTCTTGCATAATTTTGAATTCTGCTCCACATTTTCCTTCCAGTCTCTGCAGGACCTCCTAAGGTGATCCTTTTCAGAGCGGTGGACAGTGACAGCCAGGCACCATCTAGGTCTGCTCTCGGGGTTGTGGAGACTGGTGTTTTCATAGTCCATTAGTCCATTAGACTAATTGTTTCCATATGTCTTTCCATTCTCATCATTCTTCTTTCCTCCACAGGGGGGAGACCAATAGTGGCACCTTAGACAGCTGCTCCCAAGCTTTTACGTCTCTAGTGGCTACTCCCTAACATAGAACATTGTCTTTGCGAACAATGGCTATGCCAGTTGAACTTGGGAGTGGGGGTGGGGGGTGAGGAA
>NW_022103906.1:57936424-57937339 GCF_000313985.2 Echinops telfairi | reverse complement strand
CCATCGCACTGTTAACTCTTATCATCATCTATCATGTTCCTAAGCTTCTCTGTGCTCAGGCCTTGGTGGCCAACTGTTAGTTAACACCACCGCCCACAGTTCAAGTTCATGGTTGGACCTTAGGGGAGAACGTAGCTTCCACAGCAGCTCTCTCTTACCTCTGGTTAATAAAGGAACACATGAAGCTCAGGGTATTTGGGGCAACTGGTGGTGCAGTAGTCAAAGCGCTGGCTGCTAACCCAAAGGTCTGTGGTTGGAGTCGACCAGCCGCCCCGAGGGAGAAAGATGAGGCAGTCTGCCTCCATGAAAATCAGTCTCAGAAAACCCAGAGAAGTTCTTCTTTGCCCTATAGGGTGGCTATGAGTTGGAAATGACTCCATAGGTAGTGGACTTGGTTTTGGCGGCTGGCTGCGTGTGTGTCACATATAGAAAAATGGAAATACAGCATTTATCAGATGCTTAGTAAATCACTCTCAGGACATGGTACCAAAGGCGTCTAGTCTTTCTAATTGCCTTCCAAAGTCATAAAGGTTGTGAACAGTATTGCTATAAAACAGCGTTCACTGGAAAGTGGATCAATGCAGATGTAGTTAGGTTAAATGTAACACCTTATCATTTGTTCTCCCTTTTGACCTAATCTAAATTTGTTTTAGTTTTCAACATTTTCTGCTTTCTCTTGGATTGAGGTTTTTTGTTTTGTTGTTGATGTTGTGATTTTCTTTATATGTAATTTAGGATAGGTAAATCTCTAGAAACAGCAACTGGATTAAGAGTTTCTTAGGGTTATGGCGGGGAAGGGTGGGATGGGGAAGAAATGAGGAGCCAAGTACAAGAATAAGAAAATGTTCTAAAACTAACTGTAGTGACAAAAGCACAAGTCTTTTTAACATATTTAAACAATTTGCATTGTTGAGT
>NW_022103906.1:57932698-57936196 GCF_000313985.2 Echinops telfairi | reverse complement strand
TGTTCCCTCTTTCCTAACCTTTGAGTTGGGTCTTTGGGTAAACACTGCTTTTCTGATTCTAAATGGTTGATTATTCTTACATGGCAGTGAATTCTGCTCCGGACCTGAAGAGTGACCGAGGGCCGTGGTCTTTGGGGTTCCCCTAGTCTCTGAGCAGTAGGCCAGGTCTCTTGCATAATTTTGAATTCTGCTCCACATTTTCCTTCCAGTCTCTGCAGGACCTCCTAAGGTGATCCTTTTCAGAGCGGTGGACAGTGACAGCCAGGCACCATCTAGGTCTGCTCTCGGGGTTGTGGAGACTGGTGTTTTCATAGTCCATTAGTCCATTAGACTAATTGTTTCCATATGTCTTTCCATTCTCATCATTCTTCTTTCCTCCACAGGGGGGAGACCAATAGTGGCACCTTAGACAGCTGCTCCCAAGCTTTTACGTCTCTAGTGGCTACTCCCTAACATAGAACATTGTCTTTGCGAACAATGGCTATGCCAGTTGAACTTGGGAGTGGGGGTGGGGGGTGAGGAAAGTCAGATGATTTTCGTTTAGGTAGAAGACAGCTTGTAAATTTTATTTAAAACTTTAATGCCAACGATGAGTTCATGAAGTGAGTCAGAAAGGACAATGGTTGAGTGCAAGGCTGCTAACCCAACAGTTAGCGGTTCCAATCCACGAGTGACTCAGCAGGAGAAAGATGTGGCAGTCTGCTTCCCTAAGGATTGAACCTTAGAAATAAAATCGTATGGGGGCAGTTCTACCCTGTCCTATAGGGTCACTGTGACTCCCCATCAACAAGTCTGGACCTACAAAGAGTTGAAGATGTTGCAGGTATGACATGCATTTCCGGCAGAAGATACCAGCTGCACAGGGAGAGAGCCCTCACTCATCTCCAGGCAATATTTCGTTTACTGGATATGAAGTCTCTCTCAGGAATCAGGGAGATTCCAATATATTCGATCCTTCCCTCTTGCTTCCACAAATTTATCATCTACTGAATACTCTGCTGTTACCAACACTGTCAAGAACTTATCAATATCAGCATATACATATATTTTTTAAACCAGTAAAATGAATATAGCACAGATCACACGACAGCTTTCTCTTCTCATTGTGATAAGGACAATTGTTTCAAATGATCTGCCACCAGACTTAGACAAAAGGAGAATTTCATATATGTGTGCACTTAGCATTTTATGGAAGGTCCAGAATTGCTGTCACAAACACTAGTGAAAGCTCCCCTCTGTTTGTAGTGCATTCAGTCCAGCTACCGCGTTGCTACGTTAAAAAGCTTGCAGATGTGGTGCCGTGTGTTACTTGTTGGGCTATTGCTCACCACAAGGTAGTCTGAACCCACCAGGTGCTCCTGTGGAGAAGAGGCGGCTTTCTACTCCTGGAAAGATTTCTAGTCTTGGAAACCCACAGGGGCTGTTCTTGCCTGCCTTGTAGGGTCGTTATAAGTCGGAATCAACTCAATGAGTGTCTTCAATGCTAAAACTCACCTCCACCACTGACCACTTCACATGAGTTCTGCTCACTGACAATTATTCTCCAAGCACGAATGCCAATGTGGTTCTACCTTATTTGCCCGGCCACCTCAAATTGGAGTGGCTTTCAGCAAAAACTCTGCCACCTGCAATATATCTTGGGACTGAATGACCACTGCCTATCAGACAATACGGATTTGAAGAGAACGTAGGTTTCCAACAACTTTGAGTTGCCTTGAAAGACGCTCTTGGTTTGGTAGCAGAAAATATCATGCACAAATCTCACTAACTTGAGTCATGCATCTTATAAGCAAGCCTGTCCATAAAAAGCTAATGGATTCTAACTTAACAATTTGTTTTAAAGGGGCAGATAATAAACATAAAAGAAATACACACCTGTTTTAAATGACAAACCTGCTCCAAAAAGCCAAGTACAGGCTTCTGAGCCTGTACTTTCAGGTTATTTATTAGAAACACATAGAAGTTAACTAGTATTCTTAAATGTTTGCTCCCCCCCCCCACTCCCCATCCCGGAAATTCCCAGCTGGGATATAACAAAACAGCCCCCAAGCCCCTCCATCAGACACACACGCATTGCATTTTCTTTTTGTACAACAGCCACACCAACACTAATGGTTGGTGTACAATAAAGGTACAATAACTTTACCAAACGATAACAAACACGAGCACAGCTCTATCCGCTCTCCGCACTCATCACACGTCTCTCTCCCTACATGTCAAAGCGTTAAGGGCCAGAAATTCCTTTTCTGTCAGGGTGCTGGCAATAATGATAAAGATATCGCCAAACTGTGCATAACAGACACGACAACATAAGCATATAAAGATGCTTATAATCATGGAGGGCATGTGACTTTTTTTAAGTTTCTGTATTTATAATTCAAAACCAAAAGCTGGTCCTCGGGAGAAGGACCAGCCTGTCTACTCCCTTAAAGAGTTGCAGTCGGGAAATTCACACAGGTGGGTGCTATGAGTCCGCATCGACTTGTCGGCAGTGAGTTTGGTTTTGAATACTTAGAGGTAACAGTTCTTGCTATGGCTACCGTATTGACAATGGAAGAGGAGAAAGTACGATGGTGTGCAGCTTCCAAAGGCTTTTGTGTTTTTTAGTCACATGAGTTTATCTCAGGGAAGACTTGAGTCTAACAGTCTGTGTTCACGCTCAATGTTCTCAAGCCCACACAACACACAAGGTGGACCTGCCAAGTCCAACTGAAAAGAAAGAACAAACAGACCAAGCCGACAAATCAACCAGAAGGTTTTGGTTGGCTCGTGGGTTGTTTGAGGCACATGATTCTTTGCATCGAAGCAAACAAGGTTAAGTTGTGCAATGTGTGTTAGAAAACGGCGAGCTTTGACCAGCTTCTCTCGGTGTACGTCGGATGTGCCGGTACAAAGGCTACTCAAAGTTTACTTCTTATAATGGTTATTTTTAAATCCCTTAACCTTGAAGTTGGGTGGAAATGGGCAGGAGTTCTGAACCCCAGTACCAGGCACACCGATTAGCTGGGTGCGCCTGTCTCACGAGTCCAGTCCACGAGTCCATACAGGCCGTCTATCAGCACCCTCCGTCTGCGCTGCACGGTGGCAGGCAGAATCCTTGCTTGCTTATTTCAATGAAGGCCAATGCTCCTTACCCGGCTATGTGCAGCTTCCATGGGAACTGTCCGACAGACGCCGGGAGAACGTCCACGTAATGGCAACGGGCTTTAGAGGATGCCTTTGCCGCTCGGGCAAGCGCTCCACGCCGGGGCCACCATCACGCCGAGGCACGAGTACAGTCGGGCTTTCACACGTGGTCCAAGTGCCTCCATGCCCATCCCCGGAGCAGGGGGATGCCCACGGTGCGGGGGACCACCACTCCCCGCCGCAGGACCCCCTCTGCTCTGGAGAAGCTCCGCGCCCACCTTCCGCGCCGGGCCGGTCCCCTCTGGCCCACAAACAAGGGGCCGAGCCCGCGGCGCCCGTCACCCGGCCGGACCCCACCGGGCACCAGCCCTG
>NW_022103906.1:57923743-57931389 GCF_000313985.2 Echinops telfairi | reverse complement strand
TTCTAATGAATACCTCTGACAGTGACAGGTACCGTTTATTGAGTGCTCAGTCTTTGCTACAGACACTCGATACACAGTTTGTCCACCTTTCCTTTTGTCCCATGAGTAACCTCACTCACTGCGGGGTAGTCAATTCTGATACAGAGTGACCCTACAGGGCTGGGTAGATCTACCCCTTTGGGTTTCTGAGCCCCTACATCTTTATGGGAACAGACAGACTCATTTTTCTCCTGCAGAGGGACTGGTGGGTTTGAACCCCTGAACTGGCAATGAGCAGCCCAGTGCTAGCACCAAGAGCAAAACAGCACTGGGAACCCTGGCAGGCAACCTCCAGTGCATGTGCGTAACCAAGCGTCTCTACTCATGTCAAACTGAGCATGTGCTCACCCTCTGAGCCTTCAGCATGCTTGACTCCAGCAAGTAGTATGGTCAGGACTTCATCTGGCCTTCTCTTGCTTTTTCCAGGATACCTGAGCACACCAGCAACAATTGCTCCCTCCCACAGCAGGCAGGTCACCATGGTACCATGATGGAGGGGGACAGCCCACACTTGGCAGCCACTCTGACAGCTCAGTACTTCTAGATCCCGAGCTACCTTGAAATGAAGAAATTGAATGCCACTTTCATTTGTATTGTTTTCCTTTGGGCTGATCCTTGGCTTCTCCGCTCAGATCTCTTCATCCCCACCCATGATTGCATCATGTTAGTCTCACCTCTTACTTCTCCAACCAGTCCTTCAGCCCGGTGCCTCCTCAAGCACTCCCCCACGTTCTGCAGACAGTCATCACTGGTTGTCTCACCTTGTCCCATTCACCCTTCAGGCCACTCTTCTCCTTGCTCCCTGGGCTCCTGCCTTTCATACAAGCCCTTTACATCTTCTGAGTGAAAAATGCAGAGCCAGGGATTTGATCGGGCTCCTATCTGTGAGAATGGCCCAGAGGGTAAAGAAGAATCCTCTCTACACAAGTCCAAGCACCACTGCCCCAAGGTAGAGGTCTTACAAACCTCCGCTTTCCACCTTTCTTTACCTGTGCTAACACCACTGCATTCTACCTTTCTGCTGGGTTTGATATTCCATGGGGACTGTTGCTGTGGTTAGCTACTGTCAAGTCGGTTCTGACTCATAGCAATTTATTGCAATGGCCATACACAACTCACAGATAATGCTCACAATTATGGGGGTTTATTAGGGATGTAACAGTAACATTGGTCCACAGCTAGGCTTTTCCTCAGCCAGTAGCCAAGTCTCTTTCTGATCCTTAACCTCTCAGCCACACAGTCCCTTGTCCTTTGCCTTCATGGGCCAGGAAGCCCGACCACTGCTCTCCTTCACAGACTGAAAGGTGCTGCTCCTCGGTTGTCTCCTGATCTCCTTGCCTCCACCTCCAGTCTCAGTACAGCCTGGCCTTTGCTGCCTCTGTCCCTCCAGGCTTGGATTTTAAATATACTCCACTGGTAGCTCCTCTTCCTGATGGTCCCGGGAATGTTCTCCCTTCCTGCTTCTGAGGTGCCTCATTCTTAAAGCAACGAGGGAATGGCAAAACTGACCAATCCCACAGCTAAGAGTCCTTTACACCCTATCTGCATGGTCCTACCTAATCCTTTGGTGGGAATTGCATGGGTAGAAGAGCCATGTAGTGGAATTTCACTTCAAGACACTAGCCCTAATGGCAGAAGCAGCTATGTGCAATTGGGAAGCAACTTCACTCCCCAGAACCTAGGGTTCCCTCCCCCTGGAAATAAACGTCTGTACACAATAATCTCTCAGGCCCCTTCCTACACCAACACTCCTTTAAAACAACAAAAAACAAAGCTTTCTCCCTAATCATTAAAAAAAAATAAAAGGTCTAGGTAGTTGTCCTGTACCATCATCCAGAGACTGTGATGGAAGGTGACATTCAACAATGGTTAGCAAAACGGTGCCTTACCAAACTTCCATAAGCTCCGGGTATATTATGGGTTTGGATGATAATACAATCCAATGCAATGCCTGCCACAGGAGGAAGGACCAACAGCCCACATCCACACTTCTCTCATTAGATGAATGTTCCAGGCTCCATCAGTGAGCATTCTGTTTTGTGACTTGGGAAGAGGTAAGGACCCTCACTTCTACCTTCTTTTATCCAAACATCTTTCTAGCCAAATGAGCACCAGACAATTGGGTCCTGCAGTGGAGCAAATTTCCAAGTGGAATTTGCCACTTAACCCGTCTTGAGGCTTCCTCTACCTGGGCAAATTAGCTGGCGCCTCATGAAGCTGTTAGTGCCTGGAGAGCTGACACCATGTCTCATTAATCCTCATAGGTCTTTCAGCTTCTTGTAACTCCTCTGCAAGTCCTAGAATAGTATTTTCACATTGTTGCTACTGTGCTAGTGTTAGGTGCCACCCAGTCAGATTCTTCCCAGAGCAACCTCTATACAGCAAGAGAAACACTGCCCTGTCCTGTGCCAGGTTCACAGAGAGAGGAGCTGTCACTTATTAGACACACGTTTCTAACTACTCCGAGTGAACAATAACACACAAAGGGGAACCCAGGTTTTGTGAAATTATGTAAGTTTTAATAAAATATTTTAAATTATACACAAATTATTTACCAAAGTGACTGATTCTCAGACTTTGATGGTTGGCAGGGGTGGGTGGGGAAGGGGAGAAAGGAGATGCAATAGGCCAGGGGACAGATGTTAACTTGGCTGAAAACCAGAAACCAAAATCAATCAATTCTGACTCATGGTGATTGAGATAGTTAAAGTTTATTGTGCCAACCTGACTGATAAACATACGTGGAGTTAACTGAAAGGAGGAGAGAGAAATGGCTCCGTGAGCCTCACCTTTCTAGTTCTCTGGTCTCTTGCTTTGTGATGATCGGACCAGGGTGCAGCTGCCTTAGCCAGTTCCCTGCTTCCGCTGGCAAGACTCACTTCCTGCAAGACATCCCCAAGGAGAAGCCACATGGACCTAACCCGATGCAGCCCTGGGTGCTGGAGCAGCCACATGAAGACCCCTGCCAGCACTGAGATGCGTACACATTCCCTGATTCGGCTTTCCTCCTGCAGTCGGCATCATAGTGTGTGTTTTGTGAGATGGAGGAGGACTTTGTGGATTGGTGTTGGACATATGGGTTAATGTTGGACTTGTAGGCTTGGGCAACACTGGGTTGGGATGTTTTCTTGATGTGCACTTAACCTTTATATAAAACTCTCTCTTACACATATGAGTTTCTGTGGATTTGTTTCACTAAAGTACCCAGACTAACACAGTGATGTCCTACAGGACAGGATAGAACCGCCCCTGTGGGTTTCTCAGACTGTAACTCTTTATGGAAATAGAAAGACCTGCCTCTCTCCTGAGGAGGAGCAGCTGGTGGTTTCCAACTGGTGACCTTGCCGTAATCACTGTGCTAGCAAAATGTCCAACAAGTAGATGGGCACACACACACAAAAGATGGAAACAAGGCAGGCCATTGGGGGGTGGGGGTGGGGAGGATTGTCCATAAATCATAAAAATAACCTACAGGCTTTACTCACTACTTCCCCCAACCGCTATAATTTTTTTCCTACCGTTTTAACACTATACTTGTTAATTGCATGTCTAGGATACATTTTACATAGATTTATTTTTTAGAAGAGTTAAATTCCGAGTTCCCATAAATTTTGGCTGTTTGACTGTAATAGAAAGTGAAAGTGAAGGCAAGAAATGTTTTTCAAAGAAGTGGACAACTTCTTTTGATTATTCTCTTTCAAAAGCCAGGCCTCTTTTGTATGTCAGTGGCTCTATTGTTTGTTGGCTTGCCAGTGCTGCAGCCGCCGTCGCCAGGTTCTTATGAGCCGCTTTGGCGCTGTTCTGTCAAAGCCAGTCCCAATTTTATTCACACATTGTTATGTCTGCACACCCACCTAGATAAGAGAGGTTAAATAAAAAGCCAGGCCTCGTACATAGTTTCCAATAAGAGGGAAGACATCTAGAAGTTGGCTTCATCAAACAGAGGATAGGTATTTCCCATGCAAACCGCTGTAGTTTATTTAACTTTGTAGTTTGTTTAACTTTGAAGGTTGTCTTTGGATAAGCTGTTAGTGAACCTCACAGTAAAGTCAGCTTTAAGTGACTTGATGTGACCTTGCTCTTTACATCTAGAAAATATTTCCATTTAAGATTTTTTTTCCCTAACAACCCGGGGGAAGCCAACAGACGGAAGCCCAAGGTGAGTTCCTCATGCCAGACCATGTCACACCCCTATCAGGTTCTCAGTATCTGTTTATTGGGAGACTCGTAGCAATCCTGGATGAGGGTCTGGATTTGGATGCCCCCAGTGGAGCAAGCCATTAAGCCCTCCATTACTATCCAGAAGGTTGGCGGTTTGAACCCACCCAGAGGCACTTTGGAAGACAGGCCTGGTAATCTGATTGGTTTGAAAAGGCCCCAGCGAAATTGGACATCCCCTTGCAGAAGGGCTGCGGGGAGGTGAGGAGCAAATAGGAGTGCAGTGTAGTAACGATGAAATATGCAATTTTCCTCTGTTTCTTAAATGCTTCCTCCACCCCACTACCATGATCCCAATTCTACCTTACATATCCGGCTGGACTAGAGGAGGTGCACTGGCATAGATAGGAACTGGAAATACAGTGAACCCAGGACAGATGAACACCCCCCAGGACCAGTGGAGAGAGTGGTGATGGCGGGAGGGTGGAGGGAAGGAGAGAGAGAAAGGGGGAACAGAGGACAAGGTCTGCATGTGGCCTCCTCCCTGGAGGACGGACAGCGGAGAAGTGGGTGAAGGAGATGTGGGATGGGGTAAGATATTATAAAATAATAAATTATAAATTTGGGGGTGGGGAGGAGGAAAATGAGCTGACACCAGGGGCTCAAGTGGAAAGTGGATGTCGTAAGAATGATGAAGTCAACATATTACTAAAGTGCTGGACACAGATGACGTATGTACAGATTATGATGAGTTGTATGAGCCCCTAATAAAATGATTATTTTTTTAAAAAGGCCCCAGCCTTACAAACCCTCCTCTGCACACAAGCGCTCACCCTGAGTCCGAGTTGACACAGCCACAATAACTTTATTGCGTAGAGTTTTCTTTTCTTTCATGATTTACAACTTTCTTTTCCTTATCTACTTTAGCCTCCAGCACTGAAAGATCTTGCATTCATTTGTTTCATAAGTGGAACTCCAGGTAAGTTTTGAAATGAGATTGCTTCTAAGTTGTTTCTGGAAGTTCAGACACCCACCCACCTCTCGGTTTTTGGATGACTGATGAGCCTCTCCTCGGGAGAAAAATGAGGCATTCTGCTTCTGTAGAGATGTATAGACTTGGGAATCTCATAGGACAGTTTTCCTTTCTTACAGGTTCACCAGGAGTCAGAAAAAGAATGAATGCTTCTGAATTATAGTGCAGGAGAAGATTATTGAAAGTACAGGGACTGCTGAAAGGACAACCTGAAATGCCGTGGAAGAAGCATGGCCAGAGTGCTCCTTAGAGGCAAGGATGGTAAGACTTCACCTTACAGACTTTGCACATGCTGCCAGAGAGACCAGACCCTGAAGGAGGAAGACCCTCACAGGGATGACTTGACACGGTGGCTGCGACAATGGGCTCAAGCCCAGGATCAGTTGTGAGGAGGGTGCGGGACCAGGAGTGTTTTGTTCTGTTGTGCAGAAGGTTGCTGTGGGTCGGAACCGACTCGATGGCACCTATCAACAAAAAGCAACAATAATGAGTCAGAACCAACTTGATGGCAGTGGGGTTTTGTTCTTGTTTTGAGAGGGCATCTTTCAGTAACCAAAGGAACATGGTGGCTCAGTGGTTAAAGCATTCAAATGCTAACCAAAAGGTCAGTGGTTTACTTACCAGATGCTTCTCGCATAGCCTTGGCAGCCCAATGGGGCAGTTCTACTCTGCCCTATAAGCTCTCCATGAGTCAGAATTGACTCAGTGGCAATGGGTTTGATTTGGTCTCAGTCACCAAGAGCAAAGGTCACATTCTTTGGGTAGAGGTCATGTAAACCCAACAGTTTCTAAGGCACGCTTCATAACCCATCCCTGCTAGACTCTGCTCACTGTGATGGTTGATGCCACGTGCCAGCTTGTCTAGGCAGATACTATGTAATCATCCTCAATTTTGTGATAAGATGTGAGCTGCCAGCCGATTGAAAGGGGCACTTCTTTGGGTGTGTGTTCTCCATTGAATACATATGGATGTCCTGGTAACGTTTCGTCTCCTTCTCTCTCTTTTTCTCCCCCTTCCAATCGCACTCAAAAGTTAAAAAAGAATTTATCAAAAATGTGAATGACCACGATATTGGAAAAACTTTTCAGGAACCACGTCTATGATGATGTTAAGATGCTCTGCAGTCTATTCCATCCCACAGTGACCCCTGTGTGTCATAGAGCACAACATTGCCTGGTCCTGTGCCATCACACAATTGTTACGATGTTTGAGCCCATCTTTGCAGAGCCAGTATCTAAAATTTATATTTATATTTAGATCAACAACTTAACAACAAAGAAGACAAATAGTTCATGCAACAAATGGTCAAATGACTTGAACAGACCTTCCACCCAGAAGCATATTGATATGGTCCAAAAAAAAACCAACCATAAAAAGATGCTCAACATCATTAGCCATCAGAGAGATGCAAATCAAAACCCAATGAGGGCACCTCTAATGGCAAAGAGAAAGTAAATAATAGGTATTGATGAGGCTGTAGAGGAGCTGGAACCATCATTCGTTGCTGGTGGGAATGTAAAATAGTGTACAACCACTGTGCCAAAGAAGCAGATCCTCGAAAAGTTGAACATACAACTCCAGTATCCACTCAGATGAAGGGAAAGCAGGAAGAAAACATTCTGAACGCCGGTGCTCGTTACAGCACTGCTCACAATAGCCCACACCTGGAGAACAGCTGATGTCCCTCAACAGAGGAGCAAATAAGCAAGTTGCATTCTGGACACCCAATGAAGGGAATTGAAGTCCTGAGAGATGCCACTACAATGGATGAATCTTGACGATGTCATGTGATGCAAAATAAGACAGGAGTCCAAGGCACATCATGTGTGATTTCAATGACATGAAGTAAGCAAATATATAGAAACCCAAGATTCTTAGTGGTTACGCATGTCATCCTATGTACTATAACAAATAAATCCTACGTACTATAACACAGTTACGGAGGCTTCTTCGCATATCCAAACAACTCCAATTGGTTTACTGGCTTAAGTGCTGTAGGACCACAGTCTCAGGGGACAATTTAGTCAATTGGTGAGCACTGTCTGCTGTTTTTTGTTGTTGTTTTTTTTTAAGCAAAAGGGAAGAAATTTATTGGAGCCCATACGGGAAATCCTAGAGGGTCCCAGCATACCCTACTGTGTAGGTGTGCCCAGCAAAGGGTCATATCATTCACTGTACCCCCATGTCCCAGAGGGACTCCCCTTGAGCCAAGCCCCAAAGGTGTCTGCAGTTTTAAAACCACTGAAGTGGCTATCTTACATACAACTGTTGGTCTCTACTTGCATGGAGCAAAATAGAATGATGGAAATAAAAGAAGAAATGAATAGCCTACATCAGTTACAACCTCTTCAAACTTGAGTCTAGAACTAGATGGTGTATGGCTGCCTAGACTGATCTGACCAGGGATGTGGTAAA
>NW_022103906.1:57922123-57923455 GCF_000313985.2 Echinops telfairi | reverse complement strand
AAGTAGAAAGCAAATGTTTTGAGAATGATGATGGCAACAAATGTACAAATGTGCTTGACACAATGGATGGATCTATGGATTGTGATAAGAGTTGTATGAGCCCCAATAAAATGATTTTTTTTTAAAAGGAGAGAAGAATCTAGAAGAAAAAGTAAATTTCTTCAAAAGGCCAGATCAACTGGACGAGGACTAGAGGAGTCCCAGCGACTATTGTCTTAAGATAGCTTTTGCATTTGGAATTGAAGCTGTCTTTGCTGAGAATATATTATCTCAAATAATCTCTCAAATAATACATCATCAAGTAAACAACAAACGGGCTTGTGAAATAAACACAATCACTCGTAAATAACATGCTCCTGAAAACAATGAGACCAAATGGCCAACATGTACTTAAACTAAAGATGAGATGGCAAGGAAGGAAAGGGCTGCGGAGCCGATGGGAACAACCAGCAGAATGGAAAGAAGGACATGTCAGGCAAAGACAAAAATGCCAACAATTGTATCAAAGTGGTTAAAGGGTACTACAACCACATCTAAAACACACAGAAAAAATTATGAGATTACTAGAGGTTAGCAGGGGTGAGAAGGGGAAGGAGAGGTTGAGTTAATGGTGATAGAATGATTTGGTAGAGGACAGCACGAATGGTTTCACAACTGAAATAATTTAAATCAATGCCAATGAGTTGTGCATGTATCAATTGTTGCAATGGTGTAAGGTTTGTGTACATTTCTACTACAACTAAGAAAAGGGGAAAGAAGAGGAAAAACTCCCCCAGACCTCTATTCCTCTTATTCTCAGGAAGATCTGTGGTCTGGAACTCCAGAGTAAGATTAGACTGACTATTTAACTCATCAACTAACAGAATGCTAAGAACCAGCTGCCATGGAGTGGACTGACTCGGATAACTGTGTGTGTCAGGTGAGAGCCGTGCTCTGCTAGGCTTACAGTGGCTGGTTTTTCAGAAGCAGGTCAACAGGACTTTCTCTCAAGGTGCCCCTGGGTGGACCGGAACCAACTTTACTGTTAGTTGTCAAGTGCCTTGGTTGTTTGCACCCACAGGGACTCAAGTTCCTTGATACTCGCACACTGTTGCAGAGTCAATCCTGATGAGCCAATAGTAGAACTGCCCCTTTGGGTTTCTGTGGCAGTTACATAATTTCATGTCAACTTGATACAAAAGGATAGGGGTGGAGTTTAGCCTGTCAATCAGGTCTCAGCTTAATGACCTCCTTTGGAGGCGCCACTGGTATAAATGGCTCACTGGAAACTGCCGCCCCCACCCCCACCCTCACCCCCTGCTTTCTCTCTGCCTTCACCTTCCTGCTGTTGAG
>NW_022103906.1:57902870-57920625 GCF_000313985.2 Echinops telfairi | reverse complement strand
TTCTTCAATCCCTCATGTAATTGTAGGTCCTGAAAGACTCACTGTACTAAATAAATCGGCCTTCTCTGGACACATCTCTTTGGCAACAGAAAGAAGGCATTCTTTAACAAATTCTCCCTCCATGAATGGTCTGCCAGTGCACGCTATTAGCTTAGCAACTTGAAAACTTGCTCGCAGTGATGAAATATTTAGCTGCTTCTACTTCACAAAAGTATTTTGCTGAGTTGTCAATGTATTTTTCAGTTTTAATATTTTATCACTTATCACTTCTATGACCAAACAATCATATTTATCTTTATGTTGAGTTTGATAGTGTCGACACAAATTGTTTTCTTTGAACACAGACACTGTATTCTGGCATATCAAACACACAGCTCTTTCCTTCTACTGCATGAAAAAGTAATCATAAGTCCACTGTTCTTTGAATAACTTACACTCTGAGTCAATTTTTCTTTCTTGATACCATTGTTTCCTAGGGATTCCAAATTACTATTAGTAAAATATCTATATCTATCTATATATCTATATCTATATCAATATCAATATCTATATCTATACAGCCCTACAAAGACAATATACCAGCAATAACTTTGCCCACACAGAGACATATAGACTGCACTGCCCATTAATACAGTCTGATCAGTGCAATGTAGTCTGATCAGTGTCCATCAATGCAGCCTTGCCAGTCCACAACATCTCAGCCTCACCAGTGCCCATATTGGTGGAACTCCACTTTTACCTCAGGCTCACATTGGTGAGGTGTGGGAACCAGCACGATTACAGAGCCAGTTCCTCCACCACCTTTCTAGTTCACACTACCCTGTGCAAACCGCACTGTGATCTATGAACTGGCACAGGAATCTGATCGCATAGGTGAGAAGACCCATGCGATCAGATTCCACCACAGGAAAAAAGAAGGCACGTATGCCTTCTTCCTTCAGAATCTAATGCGAGTTCAGCATACAAGCACATGGCTGAACTCGCACTGCTCAGAGATTGCAACAGTGTGAACCTGGGCTTACACAGCACACAACATACAACATCACACACAACTGAATAGCAATCAGAATATAAAGGCACTTACTGTCAATTAAATTGGGTTTCCTACTCCTCGGCTGTCTGCAGAGCCCGATTAAGTTCCCATGGGGCCCTAGGCAGATTACCAGTTTGGGGCCCCCATGCTATAACACTGAGCACTGGCCATTTGCATTAACACTGACTGCTGACAATTTGCATTAATACTGAGTGCTGACCATTTAATGCATGAACACTGAGCACTTACAATTATCATTACCACTGAGGACTATTTGCATTACCTCTGAGCGCTGACAATTTGCATTAGCACTGAACGCTGACTATTTGTGTTATCACTGTGATGCAACCCCCCTAGAAACCACCCCCAACCAACTAACCAACTTAAAAAAAAGACCTACCTTCAGAAAAAAAGCCCCTACTAACTGCAAAATTAAAAAAATAAACCTCCTAACTTAAAAAAATCCTAACGTGTTCTCACCTCGGTCCTCAGGCAGCAGCAGGCTCTGCACAGGCAATCTCCTGACTCTTCTGATCACACCCGAGACTGAGAGGAGGAGTCGAGAGACAGAGAGGAGGGTGGAGTTGAAGAATGGGGTGCACATTCCACACACGCCCACTGCGGGCCGGGGATGAGTTGGCTGCTAAGCAGGACAGGCAGCGGCGGCAAAAACACCCAGTGGGCTGGATAAATGTCCTCAGCGGGCCGGATAAATGTCCTCGGCGGGCTGCATGTAGCCCATGGGCTGTAGTTTGAGGACCCCTGGACTAGTATCTGGACTGGACTGAGATGTTTGCTTGATATTTAATTACTTCTTGTTATAAAGTTCCCTCTTACACATATATGAGTGTCTCTGGATTTTGTTTCTCAGGCTCACCTGGCCCACCACAGTTTCCAAGGCTGTAAATCTTTATAGGGACAGAAAGTCTCATCTTTCTCTTATGGAGTGGCTAGTGGATTCGAACAGCTGACCTGGCAGTTAGCAACCCAATTCATCATTCACTATGCCTCCAGAACACCTTTGGCTCCTCGATAGTTGTTTCTTATTCCATCCCACCACTCCTCTGTCAATTTGTCAGCTTCTTGATAGTTGTTTCTTATTCCACTCCATGACTCCTCTGTCCGTTTGTCATACTGTGGTGGCTTGCTGTGGTGGTGAAAGCTATGCCACCGGTATTTTGAGTACCCAAAGAGTCATCCATGGTAGATAGGTTTTAGTGGAGCTTTCAGACTCAGAACAGACTAGGGAAGAAGGGATAGACTGTCTACTTGTGAGGGATCAGCCACTGGTAAACGCATGCCTAGCAGCACAACCTTGGCAGATACAGGGCCAGAAGATAAGCCCCTCAGGTTAGAAGTGATCCAAACTAGACTGGGAGAAGAACTGCCTCACTGAAGAAGAGTCAACCTTATTGTGTGGATACAATAAGGCATTGGGGAACTTCATTTGCATTTGGGACATGACTCAAAATGAGAATAAAACAACTGAAAAATTCCACTAATAAATAATAGGAACAAGAAAGACTTGCTAACCTTCAATATGGAGATGATACAACCCTGATTGTTGAAAACAAAAAGGACTCAGAGCATTGGTTGATAGGAATCAAAGACTACAGCTTTCTGTATGAGCTGCAGCTCAATGTAAAGGAACCCAAAATCTGGAGAACAGAGTGAAGTTGTCAAGGATTTCATTCTGGTTGGATCCGCAATCAAGGCTCATGGAAGGAGCATGGGGCAAATCTGCTGCACAAGACCTCTTTAAAGTGTAGAAGAACAAAAATGCTACTCTGAGGACTATGGTGCCCCTGACTCAAGTCATAGTATCTTTAGTTGCCTCAATGGCAAGTAAAAGATGGACGTTGAATAAGGACGACCATGGAAGAATTGATGCATTCGAATTATGGCACTGGCAAATAATATTGAAAGTACCATGGACTACCACAAGAATAAAGAGGTTTGCTTTGGAAGACGTACAGCCAGAATGCTCCTTGGAAGCAAGGATGGCAAGACTTCGTCCCATGTATTTTGGACGTTATCAGAAGAGATCGGTGGCTGGAAAGGACATCATGCGGGGTAAAGTGGAGGGTCAGAGAGAACGGGACTGACACGACACGGTGGCTGCAACAATGGGATGGAGCATAAGAACACTTGTGAGGATGGCAGGACCGGGAGGTGTGTCTGTTGTACACAGGTTCACTGTGAGTTGGAACCAATTCTATAGTATCTAATGTCACAATAGAGTCTGAGCTCCACTGGTGTTTCTTTCCTTTATGGATCACAACACAGCTATGTCAACACGTGCTTGAGAAAGAGATAATTACTACCCCTGTCCTACGGCCACTCTGATAACCCCTCCCTCCCAAGTGCATATTCACTCTCTCCTTCCAGGGTTTCAAGTTTCCCTAAGTGATGTAACTGGACTATAGACCCCATGAGAAGTGGGTGGGAGTTGGATAGCTCATTTTTCACTTCAGGTCCCTAGAGGCAGAACCTAGAGGTGGTACATTAGCTCAGAGAGATGTTGAAACTGGGTAAGTGAAGCAACACATGGCCTTCCTCCACTTTTGCTTGCTCTTCTTTCTCCCCACTGTTTTTGGGACTCCTGCCTGGTGGGATCGCCAGCCAGAGCCCCTGTATGTGAGCATATATTCCCATCAGAGGGCTGATCCTATGGGTTTCTGAGGATTTGCACGTGGGGAGTCCCTAATAGAATAGAAAGAGCACTAAATTTGGAATTGAAAGATCTAAGTTCAAGGCCTGATTCTTAGCAGCTATGTCACTAATCTTTCTGAACCTCAGTTTCCACATCTGCAAATGAGGGATAATCGTAGCCAGCACTATCAGTTGTAAAGGCCTGCAACCCAAAAGACACTTAACACATGACATGTTTTCATCTCCTAGTTTCTAACTTCCTAATCTTAGAGAATGGTGGGTTATAGCCATTTTCAAGTTACCTGTGACTAACCGTTTGGCACAGGTAGTCAGTAAGGGGTTGGGGTTTCATTCTAAATGCAAGCCCTCGTGCAGTTTCTCCAACATATTAGCCACAGTCGTAGGTGCTGGAGTGGGTAGGTGGTGTGCGCATGACGGTACATGTGTGTATGTGTGTTATGCGTGGGCAAGTATTTGTGATTGTGATGTTAATGAAGCGTGTACAGAAATAAATATAATCTCAGAGAATTTGCAGTTGATGGTCTAGTATCTATCTGACCCTAGAACTCAGGCTCTCCTAAACACAAGACGTTTTACTTAATTGCCGTACCACATTACACTTGATTCTTCCAAACTTTTGCCCAAGTGCCCAAAGTCTTCAAGTTATTTGGGGCTCACCTGTCTTTGTAAGAATCACTTTGCTTCTTGAGCTTGCTAAGTTCAAAACCCCAAACCTCATCAGGTGTGTTCTGGTATAGCCCAAATTAAGTGATATATCTTTGGCCTGAAAACTGGGGCTACATGGTGTTTGGATTTCACTTAACATGCTCAATGTCAATTTTCTCACCAACTGAATATAATCAATTACAACATTGCACTCGGCACAGCTAAGAGTTATTAAAATGTGTTTCGGAAGGACCCATTTTGTACTCTTGCTGATACTTCATATTAACACAGGAGCCTAGTCTTCAACGTGGTTCTCCTTTTGCGACGCAGGCGGGATACATACAGGTGGGGTTCTGGTCACTTGGGCTCATTATTGGAAACATTTGGGTAGCTCTCTCCTTGTGTGATCCCTTTTCCAGTGAGCCCGTCTACCAGACTGTACTGAAATCCCCACTTTGCCCAGCACCTGGCTACTTCATCGTGATCTGGAGAGGTTACTACAGGTTCAATAATTCCAAATGTCTGAAATCTCTGCCGCCTGGGTGATGGCCTCTCTAACGAGGCAGCGCGTGCCTCCGATCAGTCATGTGCATGTTAAAATGAGTAGAACAAGAGGGGGAAACACAGTGGCTCAGATGAAACTTGAGGTTAACTAGTCTGTTCAATTGCTCTTCTTCTCAGGGACCAGTTGCTCGGCCCCTCAGCCCACTTACTGAGCACCTTATCTTGTGCACAGTACTGGGATAAGATTGTTGGGACTGTAAGATGTGTTTTCTGTTGCTAAAGGTTTTTTAAAATTGAGTTGGGAACCTATGATGTTTTTTATTTAGAGACAAAACATATAAACCAGCACACAAGCACTGTCAGATGAGAGGTGCATTCGTCCGCTGATGCCGGTAACATCGACTCAACATTCTCTGTGACACATCACAACAAAGGCTTATCTTTCAATCTCCTGACAGGTCCGCTGTGTGCTCCGCACATTGTGTCCCTTATTCGGGTACCTGGGTGTGAGGAGCAGCTCTTCCCTAGGAAGATGGCAAGCTCACGTCAGAGGAACACATGCAACGGGGGAACCACGTGCTAGCACTGAAGGCTTTGATTCAAATGTACCACATGCACTTCTGCTCACAGTTCCATGGGCCCAATCAAATCACAAGCCTGACGTTGGTGGAGGGTTAAGTGTTCTTTCGCAGGAAGGGGCAGCAAGTAATAGAGACCAATAATCACCTTGAGTTGAGTAGGGAGAATCCTATACAGGTTGAGATGTGGGAAAGTGCATGGGGCAGAGTAGCAGACAGCGGGGTGGTAGGGTTGGGGGTGGTAGTGGTGGCATGTCAGTTGGTGATGGTTGAGATCAATGTTCTGCTGCCCGCAGCCACACCTGCATTTATTGATGACCTGCAGGAAGATGACTTTTGTACGTTTTTATAAGGGAGCATTACGACAGTGGTAAATATGCAATTTGCAAGATTAAAAAAAAAAACAGTAAAACAAACTGTTTTAGTCCCACAGTCTCCCTCAACAAGTCCTTTTGTCATGGTTCCCTGGCACCAGATGGGGCCTCTATTAGACAGTAGTCCTGTGGGTTAGAATTCAGAATATCTGGATTCTAGCAGCTGGTACATCAGGGCTCACTCTGCGTGGATTTGGATTTGGAGCGTGAACACCAGAATGCTGTGCTAGCTTCAACATTCAGGTGTGATAGTTACATAATCTGGTGTCAATTTGGGACTTGAGAGGATTAAGAGTAAAGGGGTGGAGTCTAGTCTGTCAATCGAGTTACAGCCTTTGTGTGGGCATGGTCTTCCCCTGAGGATTCTGGAAATGTCTGGGTTTTCCTCCTCTGGGTTTTCCTCCTCTCTGCTCACTCCCTGGGAGACATTGCAGCTGATAAGACACATGGAACTATGCTAGTGCCCTGAGCTGTAGAAGCCACATGGACCTACCCTGATGTAACCAGACCTCTGGAGCCAGAGAAGCCACTTAGAGATCTCTGCCAGAGATGCTTACAACACCACTGGATCCACAAGACTTCCAACCCACTGACCTGTGATCCTCCTGCATTCAGCATCATTACATGTGTTTTGTGAGTCTGAAAAGGACTTTATAGATTGGTATCGGACACATGGGCTAATATCGGACTTAGGGACTTGGGACTGGGATGTTTTCTCAATATTCAATTGCTCTTGTATATAAACCTCTTTATTATACACATATGTGTCTCTATGAATTTGTTTCTCTAGTCTACCCAGACTAACACATCAGGGAAGGAGAGTGTGTAAGACAGAGGCCCTTCTAAGGTAGGGCAGATATGGGATGTGCCCAGGCACCACTTGAAAGAGAGTGCTACTGAACTGCTTTCACATGTGAAATACACATGAACTTGTTCCAAAGAAGGCCATGCTTACCTTGCTTATTGGATGATCAGAAGGACAATGGTTTTGGGAAGCCTGAGAGAGGTACAGAAAGCTAAATAAGAATGCCTCGTCTTCACCAGAGAGATCAGGCTTTACTCACGTCTCACTGCTTAGGAATAACCACTTCCTCCTGACTATTTCAATAAGATAACCCATGCAAACACATCTGTGTCAGTGCCAGCCTTCCTATGTAACATTAACCCTGAAGGTTCCTGCATGTCTCCAGACAGATTCTCTCAAGCAATCGCATGCATGTAGAAATTCTTCCATCTTTCTATCTTTGGCCTTCCAGTGTGATTTGCACTTCACTAGGTCCTCTGAATACTAGATTCTCCTTTGGGTCCCTGAGCTTGGAGATACACTTTGTCAGGGCCTCAACAACCAAGGAGGCATAGTGTAGGATGTTAGACTCTGCCCTCCAAGAAGCAGCAGCCAAGGGTTCTATTAGAGAGCTGAAAGGATGATCAGGTCACAATGCAAATCTGGTTCTATTAGAGAGCTGAAAGGATGATCAGATCACAATGCAAATCTGGTCCCAAGAAAAGGAGAGGGAAGGAACTTTGGGCGGAAGTGTCTTCTACTGGTGAGTAATCTATAGAAAGTCCAGCATGGCAGAGGGGGAGTCATTGAGAATGTTGCCCATCAGTGGAGTCTCAGTCTCCCGGGAAGGGACTTGCAATTAATGCTATGGGCATTCTCAGTCATTGGCCAGGAGCAACCTGTGGGAAATGTGGGTTCAGCAAATGCAGAGTGGATTTCAGGGTCCTTGGTAAATTATGGCCTTTGCACCAAACCAAATCAAAGCCAGGGCCATGAATTTGAGCCCTACTCCAGCAACCCTATATAGGCTTTCTGAGGTGGTATAGCCTTACCCAGTAGCACCACCAAGCCTCTGCCCAGACCCATGAAACCCCTAGCATAAGGAGCACTGTGGCTCCTGCTTAACTCCTATACAGTGAACCCTCGTTTATCGCGGTTAATCGGTTCTAGACCCTACCGTGATAAATTAAATTCCGCAAAGTAGGATTCCTTATTTGTAAATCAAATATTTTCATAGTTAGAGCATAGAGGACATGAAAAAACACCCTTTAGTCACCATTACACTTGTATTACCCAATTTATTAAACGAAAAAGGGAAAATACAGTAAAACATTTTGGACGTTACAATTATCATTTATTATTTATTATATTATTTATGGCATCTAGTTTACAGTATTACATATTTCACATACAGTATTATTATACATAGTTCTTACAAATACTGTAATCAATGGCGTGCAACCTCCACGATTTTCTTGCCATCTTTGATCATATCCAAAAGTTTTACCTTTTCCTGGATGGTGAGCATCTTCCTCTGGCGCTTATTTTTATTGTCAGAAGGCTTAGAAGAAGCAGCTCGTTTAGGAGCCATCATAGGGCTTAGATAAAATTTCTTAAAAATCGCAAACAATTACAGTACACTGTACAAAAGCAAAAATGCATCTGATACGTAGCTCCGATACGTAGCAATGCAGACAGAAGCGTGTACAGTATGAGCCAATCAGTGGCAGTAATGACAGAGCATGCGCTGTTACGCAAAAACCGCGATAGAGTGAAGCCGCGGAAGTCGAAGCGCGAAGTGGCGAGGGTTCACTGTACAGAGTAAGTGGCCACATGACACGGTGAAATGGGCCCTGCGCATCAAAAGCCAGAGGCTAAATCCCTGATATCACTTATAAGTTCTATGACCTTAGATGAATCACTAAACCTCTTAACGGCTTAGCATCTTGATCCATCAATCATACTCATCTCACAGTGTTGTTGAATAGAGTGACATGGGGTCACACAGTCAGGGCACTCCGTACAATGTTGATACAAATGCGCTTGCAATAGTCAAGCTATCACAAGTGCAAGGCCAGTGACAAGAGTTCTTCAATTTTACTATCAAGGGAGTCTGAGGAAAGGTTAGGAATTCCTTCCTCTTTTTGGTTAACTGTGTATACTATTGCATATCATTCCAATATTCAAGTTTTTCAGAGTCTTCATCACATGGTAGAACTCAGTTATCTGTGTTCTAGTGGTTATGCATTGGGCTATGATCTGCAAGGTCAGGGGTTTGAAACCGCCAGCTACTCTGAGGGAGAAAGATAGGGCTTTCTACTCTGTAACCAATTACCATCTGGGAAACTCACAGGGGCAGTTCTACCTTATCCTATAGGGTCCCTCTGATTTGGTATCGACCTGATGGCAGTGAGTTTGGATTTTCGGTTTGATGGAGGGTATTTATAAAACTGAAAATTGCACAAGCTTCGGGGGGAAATGCAGAGGATTTCAGAAGGGGCTGACATCCGGGACTGATCACAAGGAATGGCAGCTTCTTACCACCTGCTGTGAGGAGGAAGACACAGCGATGAAAAGGGCCTTGTGTTCCCGTGAAGGGTCTTCCCTTCGGTTTTATTCTGAAGAAATACTAAGATTTGAAGAGACCTCGTAGAGATCATGGGGTGAGATTTCAGGTACACGCCGTGGCTCTGAGACTTCATCCAGAAGCTGAGGCCCCAGGGGAGATGGAAACCCACCCTGTGAGATCGTCTAGAAGACGGAGAAAAGGAAGCGGGAAGAACAAAGAGGCTAGGAGTTGATTTAGACATAGTGGAAGAATTCAAAACTGTGGTATGTTTTCTAACAGTTCGTATTAGTCTGGGTAGACTAGATAAATCCATAGACACTCATATGTATAAGAAAGGGGTTTATATACTCACACAATACATTCAATGATGTCAAATGCAGGAGGATCACAGGCCAGTGGGTGGAAAGTCTTGTGGATCCAGTGGTGGTAGAAGCATCTCAGCGCTGGCAGGGGACTCCACGTGGCTCCTCCAGCTTCAGGGCTCTAGTGTAGCTCCAGTGTCTTGTCATCAGGAATGCCAAGCAAAGAGTCTATGTGTCCCGTCTTCAGCAAGCTATTTAATCTCCGTAGTGCCTCCAAAATGAGGTCATCAAGCTGTGACCCGATTGACAGGCTAACCTCCACCCTTCATTCTTAAGTCTAAAGTTGACACCAGATTATGTAACTACCACTAGGATGTGCAACCTTTAGAGAACAGAGTCTAAAATCCCCATAGTCTATAGTGCATGGACTGGGTCACCAAGACCTCTAAAGAACTAGGTCAAAAGTGTCCAATTAGGAGCCTAATACCAGGTATATTCTCCAACAGGATTCTAGATAAGTATCATTAAACAGTTTTCCCCAATAGGAAGTCGCTCCTCCCTGTTTTCCTACCAATAGAAATGCAATTGCCTTCTCTGAGACACACAGGACCCCACCCCCTTCTTGACTTGAATTTCCAGTAAGGTTTCCGTATCCTTCTGGTAGGAATGTCTGTCCCTTTGGGGTCACCTCTGTACAATTTTGCATGGCAGCAATGGGATGATCTTCTCTCCCTCTCCCCACATCTTGAAAAGCTGACCCCATTGAGGGGAGGCATGAGGCGGGGCTGGAGTGGGGAAGGAGAGTGGCAGATGAAGCAGACAGTGTGGTCTCAGAATCCAGCACAGCCCCAAGTGAAATTCCATGTTGGCCTGGTAGGTACAGCGTAGCCAAGGGTGGAGGCTTCACAACAGCCAAGTGGTTCACACCATTAACAATTTATACAACTAAGATGAAACAGATCGCTCCACCCAAGGACACCCAGCAGAAGGGTCTCTGACAGGCTCCTCCTCTCCCTGCTGATTTCTAGTTTAACGCCTTGCATGGTTTTGCTACCCCCCATGGCTTTCAAAAACAATAGTGATTTCTCTTGCAAATCCCCAAAGTCATGGCTTTCCCCACCCACCTTCGCACCCACCCACCAGGTCACAGGGCTACAAGATGTGTGGTCACAGCATGAGGGAACAAACTAGACCCAGACTGAGGTGTCTGACCAGAAAGGGTTCTGAAAGTGTGGTTCCCCAGATGGCCTGCATCAGACTCACCTCATGAGCTCATTAAAAATGGAGATTTATCAGCTCCCACCAACGTACTTATCGGAATCTCTATCTGGTGGTGAGATCCAGAATCTGTACTCCTCGCCTAACACCACCCCCACCCCCTGTCCCCAAGAGCTTCTTTGGCACACAAAAGTGTGGGTCCCAGTTAGATCACCTCTAAGTTCTCAGATTCAGAAAGTGTACGATTTCATGATCCTGGTTTGAGAAGTTACCTGATTTCTCGGCCATTTACAGTTTTCAAGTTTAAGCATCCCCTCTCCCCAGTTCTCTTTGGACCACCTCTTTTATTGCTCAGAGACTTATTTTTTTAAAAGTCTTAACACATAATTTATAGAATCATGTATGGAGGGTTTTACATTCAAGGCACAGTGTTTTGCATGGCTTGCATGAGATGTGCTCCCTGTTCTGAAGATGCTAATAGGCAGGAGAGGAGCTAAGACTATGCGGTGGAACAAACTTTGCTAGAAGGAAGAGGACAAACGCAGGACTGACACTTCAGGAATCATCTTTTGATAGGTTCCTACTCGGCTATCTCGGTTGATAAATATGCAGAATATTACTTCAGGCAATAAGTACCATATAAGTACTAGAAACAAAATTCTCAAAGAAAACATCAAGGAAAAGTATCACAACTAACTCAATAATGAGAGGAGCTGGACGGAGAAAGGGACATTTGAATGAGATATGTAGGAGTAGGTGGATCTCAACGCCCGGGGGCATTTGGGGAAGGGAATTACAAGGTAGCCTCATAGAATGGGGAGAAGTTCAGTTTGGATTGAGCAAAGACGGTGTATTTAGGAGGGTTGGTGATATATAAGTTATCAACTGCTGCATAATAAACCACTCCCAAACTTAATAACCATGATTTACTTTGCTTCTAAACCTATCTGTTGTCTCTGCTCCACTCAGTGTTCGCTTAACTGGTGTGAGTCTACTTACAAGGCAACTCCCTTACATGGGTAGGAAATTGGAAGTAACTGTCTGTTCTTGTTCATGTAGACCTATCTATAGCTTGTACCTTTTCTCAGTGAGTCGAAAAGAGGAAGTATCCCAAGAGGCCAGCTGGAAGGTGTGTCGCTACTTAAGGACTGCATGGTGGTGAACTTAGGAAGTAAGTCATAGAATCTGCTGTGTGTCACAGCCTGCCCGGATCCCACAGCATGGAAGTCACATGGTGAGTAGAAATATGTGATGGAAGATACGGTGCCAATTTTGGGAAATATGTGAGAGAACAAACTCTAGTGATGCATTATTGTAAAAGTGCTTTCTTTTTTTCTTTTCTTTTTAGGATACATGATCTCATTAGACAGTAAAACTGGTAGAACCGGAACCCGCGGATGATGGAAACACGATAAGACTGCACCCTCTTAAAGGTGCCTTGTACGGCCCATCCCATGGATGGCTCCCAGGTCTCACTGTCTGGTGCAGCAATCCTCTAAATGGGTTTGGAGCAGAAAGGTGGCTTTGCTATGACGCAAATGAAGCTGTACCTTCAAGACTCGGCACAAACCCTGGCCCATTTTCCATAAAATTAGGAAGGACTTAGAATCGTGTTTCCATGGTAATGTTTTGTAAATTTGCACAGGTAAGATGTATTAACTACAATTGGCTAAACTAGTTGCACCTATCCACATCAACTCTATCACATTTCCCCTCCTGTCAGGGGGCATTGGAGTGATTATGGGCATTTTGGAGCGCCGGCTAAAGAGAAATGGAGTTATGAATACATTTAGTTTGAGTGGAGTAGGATACATTGATGTGGTTCTCATCAATCACTTCTACATCATGTTACTACTAGGGCATTAAAGCCTAGAAATAGCTTCCAGGAATAGCTCTATGACTTCTGTGGTGACGTATTCATTGTGATACCAAAGTCCAGGGCCAGAGGTCATACAGTATGCAGAATCGGAATGGAAAGGAGTGAATGCTGTAAGATTAGCAAGTCTGAAAGGTATTGTAAATACAGCATGATGTGGGAGGCTAACCTCTCGTTTCACAAGCAGGAAGGAGAATGAAGATCAACAGCCCAAGGCTGAGGCCTATGGACGGAGGTCAGGCATACTTCTGAATCCTCTGATCTTTTAAAAACAATTAAACACCAACTGCCTTCCCGTTTCACTCTCTCTACTACTCTGCTGGGCTTGATCATTTATTTGCAATGGTCACACAACACTCGCAGACAATTCTCAGAAAGATGAGTTGTATGAGAGAAGCAACAGGTTTACAATTCAGGATCAGAAATGCTTTGGTTATCAATCAGGACATTTCCTCACCGGTGCCTGCAAGCACACCTCTCTCCATGAGTCCTTGTCCTCTCAGCCCCACGATCCTCTGGTCAGTGAGCACCACTGTTACAAAGTTCTTAGCACTGTTCGAAAGTGCCAAGAGGCACCCTATTCTGCCAGCAAGCCTCCTACATGAAGACACTTAGTTATCTCCATCTATGGGCCCCAAACTCACGACATGGGCTCTTTACAATCTCTAGGTTCTGCTGCCTCCCTTGCTGATACTCCTCATTTGCTCCTTCTTGTTATCTCTCGCTGTTGCTATTGCTACAGCTCTCTCTCCTTTGCCTGAGAAGTTCCCAGAGCAAAGACCCTAGGTCCCCAAGATAGGCTCCACTTCTGCTTCCTCTCCTTGGTAGTCAGCTCCCCCACTCAACCTCTGAAATCACTCAGTTCAAGCCTAAAGAGATGGAAAAACAGACCAATCCCCTCTTAGACTTCCATACATTTGGGGGGTAGGGGGGCATGGTCCAAATGTTAAGTTTTTGGAGTGGGTAATACCTTGGTTCTTGGCTTCGCACGATGAAAGAATTGACGTCAAAGTCCATTTTGTAATCCAAGTGGGTTTTTATGAAGGACAGGACAACTTTCAGGTGTTACAGCCTAAAAGGGGTTCACAACTGGGCCAGAACAACTACATGGAAAATAACACCCATGCATGTGGATCTTAGGGGGGACCCCAGGAGGCCAGAGCTCAAGAATCTTAGAGGCCAAGAGCATGTGGGCCAAGAGTCTGTGGACCCCAAGTAGGCCCGGAGTAGGTGCATGTGCACTGGCACAGGGCAAGGAAACCCTCCCCCTCTACCTGCCTCTGACCAGGAGCAGGGTAAGAGAGTCCCAGAACACAATCCCTGCCTTTATTCTGGCCCACCCCCTGTCTGGGGGAAGGCATGGTTGGAGGTATTGGTTGACCCCATTGGCTGGGTTGAGCACACCTGGGTGATGTCATGAGCCTGACCCTAGTTTGGACCACCCAGGTGTGCCTCCCACCTGGCTCGGGGGTTTGAGCATGCTCGCTGCCTGATTTCTTTCCAATCTCCTCTATGGGGGCCTTTGCAGGCATAAGAGGGACAACTCCCTGTCCCTAGCTACCTAACACCACCCTAGTGCCTTACGTCTTATTTACATTATTAGCAAGCAAAACTGCCCACCTCAGGATTGGAGGAAGACTTATTTACAACCCATGGTATGCAGATGATACAACCTTGCTTGCCGAAAGGCAGGACTTGAAGCAATTGCTGAAAGGATAAAAAATTGCAGCCTTTAGTATGGACTAAAACTCAATGTAAAAAAGAACAAAATCCTCACCACTGGACCAATAGGCACCATCATGATCAATGGAGAAAAGGTTCAAATTATCAAGGGTTTGTCTTGCTTGGGTCAATGCTCATCAAAGCAGCAGTCCAGAGGTCAAAAGATTCACTGCATTAGGTAAATCTGTTGCACAAGACCTTCGTATAGTATTGCAAAACAAGGACATTACTTTGAGGACGAAGGTGCATCTGACCCAATCCATGGCATTTCCTTTTTTGATTTATTTTTTCTTTTTGTAGATATTTGAAATACAACTTTATTCGGGTCCTAAGCAAAACGGAAGGAAAGGGAATGACAGTCAACAAGCAACACGTTCCATTGACTAGTGTGATATGACTGTAGCAGTCTTGTATTTGCATTTCAAGAAAGAAAACCACTGAGTTCCAAAATAGCTAGATATGTGCCCCCCCGCCCCCAATTTTTTTTAACAGCCACACTCACTCAGAAGCCTGTTCACCTTCTTCTTCGGTAACCCAAAGGTGAGCACATTAATTAGCTGCACCCCTTCTGAGGCTGGGCCCCAGCTTCCTTCTCTCACAGTTCATCATCCTCATCCGGGACAGTGGTTGTCTGTGCAACTTCTAAATCATGCTCATCTTGTGCCGTCAAAGCTGGGTCCCTAATAACCTCCGGTGGGGCAGGCGCAGGCACGGCCACAAACTCCAGCCAGGCTCTCCAATGAGTTTTCTAGCGAGCCAAAGGAAGGGCCTTTCAAAGTTGTTACTTTTGGCAGAACTGTCATAGTACTGAGGGTTCTTCTTTTGGTGGAAGACGATGGATTTTGCCTTAACTGTCCTGTCCTTAATGTCCACGTTGTGCCACACAGCACAATGGGTATGTTTTCACAGACTCAAAACCAGGTCTTTATGCCAGTGGGGCACATTCTCGTAAGTGACCCTTGAAGTTACGTCAAACATTATAATGGCACACTGAGCTTGGATATAACAGCCGTCATTCCGTCCGCCCATTGTTTTTGCCAGTCGTATCCCACATGTTGAACTTCATAGGTCCTCTGTTGGTATTGACACAAGGACAGAGATCTCAATGCCTGAGGTGGCTACATGCTTCTCAGATTCACCAGCCAGCTGATATTCTACAAATGTAGTTTTTCCCAGTACCACCATCACCCACCAGTACAAGATCCGAGAGATCTTTCAGATGCGTCTCCTGGCCTCTTCTGACTCAAAGTCATGGTATTTTCCATGGCCTTGTGTGCATGTGAAAGTTGGACATTGAATAAGGGCGACTGAAGAAGAATTGATGCATTTGAATTGCTGGCAAAGAATACTGAAAGTGGCATGGGCTGCTAAAAAGACACACTGATCTACCTTGCGAGAAGTCTGGCCAGAGTGCTCCTTAGAGGCAAGGATGGCAAGACATCATCTTCCATACTTTGGGCATGTTGTCAAGAGAGATCAGTCCCTGGAGAAGGACATCATGCTCAGCAAAGTGGAGGGACAGCAAAAAAGAGGAAGGCCCTTAAGAAGAGGGATGGACACAGTGGCTGCAACTATAAGTGCAAGCATAGGGACAATTGTGAGAATGGCACAAGACTGGGCAGTGTTTCCTTTTGTTGTGCATAGGGTCGCTATGGGCTAAAACCAACTCCATGGCCCCTAACAACAACTAATTCCCTTAGTGGGCCACAAGCACCAGTGTGCAAAGTTCTACCCAGTCATTTGGTGGGAGTTCTGAAGACTATGACTAGAAGAATCAATATGGGAAATTCACTGTGTGGCATTGTGATAGTTAGGCTTTGTGTCAACTTGCCTTGGCTAAGGTTCTCCGGAGGTTGGCAGTAATATCCCATGATATGATCTAACAGGAACCACAGCCCAACACATAACCAGCTGTGGGATGTGGTCAGCAGTTCAAAACCACCAGCTGCTCTGTGGGAGAAAGACAGGGCTTTCAATGGCCATAAACAGTTACAGCCTCTGAAACTCACAGGTATAGTTCTACCCTGTCCTATGGGATTGCTTTGAGCCAGCATCGACTCCGCAGCAGTGAGATTGGCTTTGGGTTCTACGCATACACAAATACGTGTCACTGGGTAGGCTTCTCTAGGGCACCAGGCCTGAGTATCTTTAAAACATTTGTGGAAATGTCTATTATGAAAAAAAATTATGCTTAGATTAAAAAAAAAATTGCACCCAAATAAGCCTGTGCTAATTTGTTATAACATGTCTGAACAAGACCTAGTTTGAGAAAGAAGATAAGCCATCCATTTGAAAAGAGCTCCGACCAGAACACAAATTCTGCAAAAATTGAAGCAAGAATAAACATCCAATATATACTGAGGCTTGGGTGGAAGAATGGTGGACTCATTGATGTTTTATGGAAAGTTCATGGGGACAGCATCCCAAATAAATCAGCAGTTTACAAAAGTAACTCTTTTTAAGAAGGGACAAAATGGTGTCAAAGAAGAAGCTCACAGTAGTGGCAGGCCATCCACATCAGTTTGTGAGGAAGCAATCCTGTTTGCGTCATAACAGAAAAGCCTCATCAATTAGCAGCAGAAACAACTGCCAACACCGTTGACATCTCAATCGGTGGGCCTGCCTGAAAAACTGAAGTTGAGCAAACTTTCGGTTCAATGGGAGCCCAAACTATTCTGCTCCGATCAGCTGCAAACAAATGCAGAGTTTTCCATGGGAATTTTAGATAAGTAGGATCGAGATTCTAAAGCATTTCCCAGAAGAATTTTAACAGGCAAGGAAACATGACTTTAGCAGTATGATTTGAAAGACAGAACACAATCAAGGCAATGGCTACATGGAGGTGGAAGTGATGCAGCCAAAGCAAAGGTCGACTGATCAAAAGCAAAGGCCGTGACAACAGGCTTGGGGATGCTCACGGCATTTGCTTCTTACATTTCTGGAGGGTTAAAGAACAATCACATCTGCTTATTCGGAAAGTACTTTGAGAGAATGAGCCAAAGCTACAGCAGAAAAAACACCCAGGAAACCTTCACCAGAGTCCTTCACACTATGACAAATGTTCTGCTAATTCTCTTTATCAAACAAGGGCATTTTGTGAGAGTTTCATGGGAAAGCATTAGGAATCCTTCTTACGGTCCTGATTTGGCTCTTTCTGACTTATTTTGTTTCCTGATGTTAAAAAAGAACAACAACAAAAAAAACCTTTAGAAGGCACCTGTTTCTCCTCAGTTAATAATGCAAAAAAAGACTACATTGACATGATTAAATTCCCAGGATGCTCAATTGTTTAGGGGTGTACTAAATGGTTAATATTGTTGGTTATAAAAGTGTATTGCCCTTCTGAGGGGCCAGCCCCAATCCCAACTATGTGGACAGTACTCCCTCCCTGCAAAAGAATTCATTTCAGACGACTGCATTGAAACTACAGCTTAGGGAGAGGGACATGTCTAATCAGAGCACACAGGAGCAAATGAA
>NW_022103906.1:57896076-57900770 GCF_000313985.2 Echinops telfairi | reverse complement strand
GGAGGGTGGAGGGAAGGTGAGTTAGAAGGGGGGAACTGATTACAAGGATCTACATATAACTCCCTCCCAGGGAGACGGACAACAGAAAAGCAGGTGAAGGGCGGCGTTGGACAGTGTAAGACATGTCAAAATAAGAATAATTTATAATCATAAGGGAGGGAGTCAGGGAGGGAGGGGGAAAATGAGGAGCGGATACTAAGGGCTCAAGTAGAAAGCAAATTTTTTGAGAATGATAAGGGCAACAAACGTACAAATGTGCTTGACACAATGGGTGTATGTATGGATCGTGATACAAGTTGTATGAGTCCCCAATAAAATGATTTAAAACAAAAGAGCTGTACGAGCCCCCAATAAAATGATATTTTTTAAGAATCTTGACCTCGATGGGGTTTATATTGAGAAATAAAATTTATATTTTAAAATTCCGCCTTTCAGTTCAATTTTTCCATGAACTTTTTGACACATAAATCTAGAAGCTAGTCTGTGGGAAATTCTTCCAATGTATGGTCACAAAAAAATTATCATCATGCTACCTTTTGGTATAATTTTGACTTAGGAAATCTCACATGATCAAATAATAAACCTAACTTAAAATAAATGAAGTTCTTCAGCAAGGTTATGGGACCCAAGTTCAATGTAAAAAAATTAATTGCATTTTTATATAGTAGCAGTCAGCAAACTGAAAATGAACTTCAATAAATAATTCTGATGATAAATTTGGCAACATGTATGGATGATGTTTGCAAAACATGATTAATGTAACCGAGATCACTAAATCATACACTTAAAAATGTTAAAGTGACAGGTGGTATCTATTATAATAAAAATAATTCCATCTACAAGAGCTCCAGCATACAGTGATGATGAGAATGGCTCAGAATCAGGCACTGCTTCCGTCTGTGGGACATAGGACTGTGAGTCCCTCAACTTATTGGCCCTCAGCAACAACTCAGACCACATGTAAAAATTAACTCAAAACAAATCAGAGACCTACATGTCATCTGAAACTTAAAACTCATAGAAGACATAGGTGTTAATCATAGTGATGCAGCAATGATTTCTTAGATCAGATACTAAAAGCACAGGAAAACAGGAAAGGCAGATAAACCAGACATTTCCAAATTTTTAAAAATTGCACATCAAAGGACAGCATCAAAGAGTGAAACGACAGCCCTTAGAATGGGCCAAAGAATTGCAAACCTAATAAGAGAACTATGTCCAGAAAATACAAAACCATTTACAGTTCAATAGTTAAAAAACCAAATAACCAATTAAAAAATGGACGAAGAATTAAAAAACATCGTTTTCTGAAAAAGACATACAAATGGTCAACAAGCACATACTGATGCTTGACACAATGAACCATTGGTGGAATGCAAATCAAAACTACAATGAAATACCACTAACATAACTATAATAGCTAGTAGCAGTTAATGGCTAGAAAATCATAGCATTCTTTATTAACAAACTCAAAATATGTGAAACTATTGCTTCTTGACATATCCCTCATCCAGATCTATCTACTTCAGAAGGCGGTTTTCCCATATCTCTAACCCTTTCCCAAAGAACTCCACGTCTTCAACTTGCTGTCAGGAGTGGCATCAGTTCAGTGAGCATTGAAGATTAACACCACAAAAGAAAACCCATCTTGAAAATGTATAGAAACTTCATAGAGGTTTTGTCAAATTTGACAAAACTTCAAAGTGTACCAACAGCAAATGGTGAATTGAAAGAACTCTTTTAAAACTAGTATCAGTATATGAAGAAGCAAACGATTATTGTTGAATCATATTTGGTGGCTTATTTTAAAATACTAGGTTTTTCCTCTCTATTTTACTTCTGACATTGTCACTTTTGTACTTAATCTTTTATTTATAATTTCATTTCTCCTCACCTAAAGGAACCATGCCCACTTCCCCTTCATTATAAGCTTCAGTCCCATAAATCCCAGATCTGCCCTTGGTAGAAAGCTGTTTGTCTGCCATCAGTTAGCTTCTGTTTAAGTCTCTTGATTTTATGCCCCAGCCATTTAGAATAAGAAGTCTGGAGGAGACTCATTGGATGTGCTTGAGTAGGAAAAGAAATGACCTGAGAGTGGCTTCCAGAAGATTACACTGACCATTGTTCCAGTACCAGACAGAAGTGGATGTGTAGACCCAGGTGGTATCTCAAAGTAAGGATTGATAGAAAGGGCCAACTGGTTGAATTGGGAAGAGGAGGGTCAAAGGAACAGGGAGAAGTCAAGGTAACTCTGAGGTTTTGCACCTTGGAGCTTTGGAGGGTGGCAATAGGTAATATATTAGTGTCAACAGGCTGAGGTCAGTAGGATGTGAACATGCACTATGTACACTTTTGTCTGCAACTCTTCAAACAACCCCAATAGATTTGAAAACAGGCTCAAACAAGTTAAGAAAATCCCTTCCCCCACCCTCACAAAATCACCCAGCTGGTTGAATAGCCTGGTTCATGCTGTCTCCATCATCCACCATGGCTAAAGTTCACGATACATGTACCTAAATTGTCAATTGTTTTTGTTTTGTTTTGCTTCTGTCACTAGAAGATGAGAAATTAGTTTTCCCATTTCTTAAAATGTTGAATGGATCTAGTTATAGACTAATGTCTGTATAATATTTTATGTTTAACAAAACTCCATGGAAAATTATGGAAAACCAAAGTTGGTTTCTATCTTAGCTATGTAGAGCTGTAGTATCAGAAACAGGACGGTTGGGTGAACTTAAAGAACAGAATCTTCTTTCTCACAGTTCAACAGTCTCAACCAAACAAAGCTCACTGCCGATCGAGCTGATTTGGACACACAGCTCCCCTCTAGCATGGAGCAGACGTGCTCCTGTGAGTTTCAGAGACGGGAACTCTTGAGGGGAACAAAAAGCCTCATTTTCATCCAAGAATGTGCCTGGTGGTTACAAACTGTTGATCTTGCAGTGAATAGCCCATGTCCTAACCCACCAAGTCACCCAGGCTCCACCTTCAAAAGGCTCTCACTGCCATCACATTGATGCTAATTCACAGTGACCCTACGGGACAAAGTAGATCTGCCCCTGTGGGTTTCCGAGAACTCTTTGAGCAAGTAGAGAGTCTCATCTTTATCCCGTGGAGCAGCTGGGGGTTGGAGCCTTGTGGCTAACAGCGCAACTCGTAACCACTGGAGTCCAAAATCAGGGTTGTTCTAGGCGGTGGTCCTTCCTTGTCTAGTTAAGGCCCTAGTACTGGCCAGTCCTTGGAGTTCCTTGGAGTTCCTGGGCTCCTAGGCGCTTCTGTCTTTTTGTCATCAGATAGCCTGTAGTCCTTTTATGCTGCTCATCGTCTATACTGATCTTTATAAGTCAGAAGTAATTAGGGGAAAACATCGCCTCATTAACATAACAAAGGGAGCCTATTCCCAAATAGGATCAAGGATTCCAACATACTGTTTTGTTTGTTCATTTGTTTTGTGGGGTGGGTGCCTGGTCTTGGCACAAGGGACTCCATTTTGAATCCGGTACCTTCTTGGTTCTCAGAACTCACTTCTCAGGGGCCTCCCTCACATTGGCCTCCCCGCCCCTCGCTGAAAATCACCAGTTCTGAGAACCAGACATCCCTGAGAAAGAATGTTCTTTGAAGATATGTTTACTCCACCCGCCCTGTACCTATAGATAAGATTAACAACCACTTAACGACCACTTCCCTGCATTCCTTGAAGATGTGTTTATTCCACCCGTCCTGGGCCTATAGATAAGATTAATGAGCGCTTCCCTGTGAAGCCCCTGTGTGCAGCGGTGCCTGCCACCAGTGGATATAAAAAACGCAGCCAGAATTCCCCTTGCATGGTTTCACTAGCTCAATACCTGAGTTGCTGAACCCGTCCACAAGCTTCTCAATAAAGCCTGCTTCTAAAACTTTACCAATTGAATCTTTAATTCCGTTTCGCGCCCCAAAAACCCTTACATTCTTGGTGCCGAAACTCGGGATAGGGGTGTGGCTCCCCCCTTCTTTGGGGGTCCCTTGAGAACCCCCCTATCTCCCCCAAAGTCTCCAGGACCTTCGGGCGCAGCGCTTCACCTCAGCTCTCAGAGCACACTCAGCCGCCCTGGTGAGTCTCCTTTAACTGCATTCCTCTCCTATCTTGTCAAGTTTGGTTTTGGTTTCTCGAGCTCCGCTGGAGTTTTCCCATCCAAGACGTGGCCACGCCGGGAATCCTCCTTCCATAGACCCCAGGGGTCACAGGGGAGTGATTGTCTTGGAGACGTCTTGTCAATCCCCCTCCCTCCCTCCTTACAGCCATTCTGGACAGGATTCACTTGGGGACGCCTGGGTGCCTGCTGCCTAGACCCGCTCACCAGAAACCGAAACCTTGCCTCTGCTCTCTCTCTCTCTCTCTCTTTCTTTCCACACCTCCTGCATTCACCTCAAATGTGGCCTTTTGCATCCTGCTCTCCCCTATACCTTGTACTACCCTTACCAACAGGCGTGCTGTTCGCAGTAGGGCTAGCGGCAGCCGCTCCTGACGATTGGACTACCCCTGAGAGGATTGGCATAGACCTATTCTACTTTGCCTGGTGTCTCCTATTCAGGCTCCTGCAGTACCTGTAACCACCCCACCCCCCTTCTCCTTTTCCTTTCCTGTTCAGGCTCCTGCACTGTCTGTAAACCCCTCCTCCCTTTCTCCTCTTCCTTTTCACCCTCACCATGGGAGC
>NW_022103906.1:57891781-57893305 GCF_000313985.2 Echinops telfairi | reverse complement strand
CCACACTCCCCAGGGGAGTCAGCGCCTACCGCCAGGAGCCTGCTTCAAATGTGGCCGCGACAGCCACTGGGCAAATGCTTGCCCCAACCCCAAGCCTCCTACCAAACCATGCCCACTGTGCAAACGGCTAGGCCACTGGAAGTCGGACTGCGCGACCCGGCTCTGCCCCCGGCCCCCAAAGCCGAGGCGCTGAGATCCAGGACACTCCAGACACGGAGCTACAGGGTATGCAGCTGCTGGGGTTCATGGACTGAAGAGGCCCTGGCTCCTCAACTCCAGTAACCCTCGCTGAGCCCAGGGTCACGCTCCAGGTAGCGGGTGAATCCATCTCTTTCCTGGTGGATACGGGGGCTACCTATTCTGTGATCCCCTCTCATTCGGGCCCTACTGTTCCTTCCCAGATCTCTGTAGTGGGAATTGACCGGTCCCCCTCAACCCCTAGGCAAACCCAACCGCTGTTCTGCACGTTTAACAAAACTCCATTCTCGCACTCCTTCCTAGTTATCCCTTCATGCCCAGCCCCACTACTAGGCAGGGACATTTTATCCAAACTAAAGGCTACTATTTCCTTTTCTAGCCCCACAACCTCCTTTAATCTTCTAATGGTCATGCTCGATAGTCAGGACCACATCCCACAACCCCTTGTCATTTCCCACCTACCAGAAGTATCACCAAAGGTGTGGGACACAAGCACCTCCTCTGGACCAGTGACAGCCCCAGAAGGATTTTTCTTCTGGTGAAACCGCACTCTCACTAAACACCAAAATGTCAGCACTACTTCCACCCTCTTGTGCCGACCCATCACCCTAGTCCCACAGCTCACAATATATACTCCAGCCGAATTCCGGGGCAAGTACAGGTGCATGGCCACCAAACCAAAAGAGCAGTTTTTCTCCCTGTAATTGTAGGTCTCTCCTTGGCCTCGTCAGCAGTTGCAGTGGGACTCAGTGGCAGGGCCCTGGGGCACTCTATCACGACAGATAAACTTACCACCCGTTTCCAACTGGCCCTAGATGCCTCTGCAAACTCCCTAGCCTCCCTACAAAGGCAAATAACCTCTCTTGCCCAAGTTACTTTGCAGAACCGTCACACTTTAGACCTCATCACAGCCGAAAAAGGAGGAACCTGTCTCTTCCTTCAGGAGGAATGCTGCTACTACATCAATGAGTCGGGAATGGTGGAAACCAACGTCCAGACCTTAAATAAGCTTAGTCATGAACCAGGAAACACCAGATTAAAATGGGGTGAAGCCTCATCTTGGTGGATCCCCTCCTTGTACTCCTTCTTAGCCCCCATATTAGGGCCCATAATTTTAGTTACAATTTTGCTTCTAATTGCCCCCTGCCTTATCCAGCTCTTACAGAGTCGACTCCATGAAATCACCCGCATAGCAGTCCATCAGATGATGTTACAACAATACCAACCTCTTCGCCCTGTGCTGGGCCAGGAATTCCAGTACTCTGCCTGAATACCCCCCTTCCATTCCTGAACTCGTCGCCCTTTTACCAGCAGGAAGCAGCTACA
>NW_022103906.1:57884201-57891198 GCF_000313985.2 Echinops telfairi | reverse complement strand
GTGTGTGTGTGTGTGTCACAATTCAACACAGGACAATTTCCAGTGCACTACAGTTACAGAAGCTAAGTATATTCCTTGAACAAGAATTATAATAGTATTAGAATATTGCTTGGCTTGCTCTTTATAGTTGAAAATATTCTTTCGTATGCATTTCTTAAAACTTCCCTAATTTATTCCGTGTATCTCTGTTGAAATAACCTCGATATTCCCTATGGTTATTGTTCAACCAAACCCATTGTGTGAAATGACTTTGCTATCCTTTGGTTTCGCTTTGATAAAACGTGAAGCCAGTGGAATGAAATAATGTTTCCTTGATTACTTTGTTTATTATTGTGTTGTCCTTTCAGTCACTGGGGAGAGATTTTGTAGATACCGATTTGGGAAAGCATCAAATGCTAAGATTGCATGCAATCCTTTGTGTTGCAGCGGCCATCTTGTGACTGGGCGATGGCCTGCAGGAGGGCACCTCCAAGGGCATCAGAGAGACACTGCCCCTGCCATTGCTGAGATGCTGAATCAAAGCTAGCAGTCATCTGTCTCCATGTTTTTGCTATTTGACTGCTCACGCTGCTGCCAAGTTACTTTCCTGGTCAGATTCAGCTAAATGCATTTCCAACCGAAACATATCTTAAATCAATGTTACGATTATTAAATGCAGCATAATCTTTCCATAGCTTTTTTGTGGCTACATTCCACTGCGACCTCTCTCATCCTGACTCGTACTGATTAATGGTCCATTTTAAATGTGGCAGCAAGTACTGTAGTTAGCCTCAGCCTTCTGGTCCACGTGGAATTTTGCTTTAACCTACATTTAAGATTGTTATTTTTAAGTTTTATCTACTAACTTTTCTCTTGCCCTTCTTAGACATTTATAATTCAGATTAGCATTTTAAATTAAAATACTGCCTGGCCATGGAAAAGTCATGAGTCATCCTCCCTTTGGAAGGGTTAAGAGCTACGTTTTGAATTTACAGCAAACCTCTTCAATTCTCTTTCTCTCCGAGGATACCTTATTGGGTATCACTGATCAGATGATCTGGGAGGAAGATGAGGATTTGCAGCTTCAGATACCATCTGGAACAGTTCGATTCTGCTTGATAGGGTTGCTATGAATTGGAATTGACCTGATAGCAGTGGCTTTATCAGACAACTCTCTTCTTTGTGATCATACCCCAGCTCCCAGTTTTCTTTTAGTGTTGAAGGTGGTGTGTGGGGACGGTGCAGGGAAATGTGCACTTAATTTCAGTGACTTGAGTGTATCTCCCAGGGACAAAGGACAGGCTTCCTGGAAACCTGTGTTTGACTGCAGAGAGCCTCTGAATGAGGTGGGAAGGTGGTGCTTTGAAGCTGATGGTGAAACACCAGAGCAGCCGGAGACCGTTGCTTCACCCACCAGCTGCCGAATAAAATGCAAAGCAAGCAGAAAAGCATGATGATATTAAGAATGGGGATCTTTCCTGAAACTCTCTGAAGGAGTGCTGGCATTGAGAGCTACCGATAACTTAGGAAATGAATGAGGAATGCAAAGGGTTGGCCGGAGATGGCCATGTCCCTGTAACAAGGCGCCAGTCATGGATATAAATGGGATCACTGAGATGATTATCAACCCCTCCACAAAATCCCTTTGGCAGTGCTTGAGGTAAAGCTTAAAAGGTTAAGCACTTGAGTCCCAGCTGGAAGATGGAGTTTTGAACCCACGCAGAGGCGCCTTAGCAGACAAGGGGGTAATCTGCGTTTGAAAGGCCACCCCAGGGAACCCTGTTCCTCTGGACACACAGAATTGCCAAGAGTCCACCCAACTGCAAGTAACAACATTGTTCACATGAAAATGTGTGGGGATACTGCACTGTCTAGTGTGATCTTTCAAAGAGTCCTGGTGGAACAGTGGGTACGAATTAGGCTCCTCCTGAAAAAGGTCAGCAGTTAGAAACCACTAGCTCCTCTGTAAGAGAAAGACAAGGTTTTCTACTCCCATTCGGAAACCCACAGGGACAATTCTATCCTGTCTGAGAGGGTCACTCTGCATGGGAATCAACTCAATGGAAGTGATTTGTTTGGAGTGTGATCCTTAATCAGTTGTTGTTGAGTCGATTCTGACTCATGAGGATCCCGTGAGGACTTCATGGTGGTCCCAGAGTAGAACTGTGTCCCATAGGGTTTTCAATGCTTATGCTTTTTGGGAAGTAGTATGCCAGGCCTTTCTTACAAGGCATCTTAACCATTCAGGCCACCCAGGGACTCCTGACTTCTAGTTAAACACACTGAATTAGACCCAGTTTCTGTCTGCTTGATGCATTGGTGAGAAATATTGAAAGTGCCACAGACTGCCAAAAGAACCAACAAGCCTGTCTTCGAAGAAATACAGCAAGAATGCTCCTTAGAGGCAAGGATGGTGAGACTTTGTCTCAAATACTTTGGATATGTTATCAGGACAGACCAATGCTGGAGAAGGACATCTTGCTTGGTAAAGAGGAAGGCAGGCCCCCATGAGATGGATTGACAAGGGGCTCTGACATAAGAAGAGGTGTGAAGCTGGTGCAGGTCCAGGCAGGGTTTTACTCTGTTCTGTTCCGTTGGTCACAGGGTTGCTATGCCATCAAAAGAAATGGTAGAGTTGGGTCAATGGGATCAGGATGGGGGATGTGGTAACAGCAGTGAGACCTAAAGGGGAGAGAAGAAATAAGAGCGAGCTGACTAAGGAAAGAGCCCCCTGCCTGTCTTTGTCTAGCTTATCTAGACAAAGGATTAGGGAATGTATGACTGTAAAGTAGTGCCGGTAGCTGTAGTAGTAGTGGTAGGAATAGTAGTAGTAACAACAACGATGTTATGAATGAGGTGTTGGGAGGATATCTGACTTTCTCTAATTCACTATGGGGAGATGCAATGGGCATTAACATCAGCCCAAAGCAGATTCCTATGAGGCAGAGGTCAGACACGCTTACATCTTCCAACCTTGCTGCCCCTTCGGCCCTCCATGGAGCTCTCATTATCTTCTGGGTTTGATAGTTCAGTGCAGTGGTTTCGCACAGACATCACAGACAGTACAGTTACAGGATTTATTAGGGAAATGCCAGGCTACAATTCAGGATAAAACAACTATTAAAGATATATTCTTTCTATTTTTGGTCAGAACAGCTTCTTCTCAGCTGTGCCCACAGACCCACTTCTCTCTGGCCCAAGACCTTGTAACTCTGTGGCCTTTGTCCTGCTCAGATAAATGTTACCCAGCTCTTTAACCAGTAAGTGCCCAGAGGCACCCGACTCTGTGAGCAAGGCTCCTGCCTGAAGAAAGGTACATGAGATCTCTTGCGCTATAAATTCGTGAGCCTCGCTCTGCTAAGGTGCTCTACTTCACCAGCAAGCCTCTTGCCAAAGGCACTCAGCTCTCTCACTCCATGGGCCAGGTGTCCACGGTTCTGCCTGGGTCCAGTCTCCTGGTTCTGCTGCCTATGCTTCCACCATTTCTCTACTGCTGCTTCTGCCATCCCTCATAGTTGTTAGTATTATCACTCTCTGTTTCATGGGTTTAAGAGGTTCTTAGCAGAGGGACTGTGTATCCAGAGGACATGCTGTATTCCCATCACTTCTTGGTAGTAGTCAGATTCCCTTTTCCTCCACTGGGATGGCTCATGTGAGCTTGGTGGCATGGTAAAACTGACCAATCGCCTCATCAGACTTCTATATACCTTCTTTGCATGGTACCACCTTCTGTCACTTGTCTGCAATTTTGTGTTTCTGTGATGGCTGTGCATTGCTGGGATGCTGGGAGCTATGCTACCAGAATTTCAAATACCTACAGGGTCACCCTTTATGGAAAGATTTCAGTGGAGCTTCCAGACTAAAGCTAGACTGGGCAAAAAGAGGTGATCCACTTCTGAAAGGTAGTCAGGGCAATGGAACATCGTCTGATAGAGGGTCAGAGATGATTTCCACAGGTGGGAAGACACTGAAGATACAACTGGCCAAGAAGGGTGGGATGCCTCTTCATATTATAATCCATTTTAATGATGAGGATGGAGCAAAAATTTGGGGATCTTTATCTGCTCATACAGAATGACTGAAAATGAGAAGAAACAGCTGCAATCATACATAAATAAGTGAGATAGTGAATGTATGAAGTATGAATTTATGAAGAGTAGAGATGTAAAAATGAAATAAATATATGAAGATTGATATCCTAAGTATTAGTGAGCTGAATTAGATGGGTACTGGCCATTTTGAATTGGACAATCACATGTAGTAAGATTGGAATGACAAATTCCAGAGGAATTAGTCACACTCATTGTCTAAAAGAACATTTCAAGATATATGATGAAGTACAAGTGTCACTGCTAGAAAAATACCTGTACACCTACAAAGAATACCAGTTAAGATGACTGCGTTAGTCCAGGTGGACTAGAGAAACAAATCCAGAGATACTAGAGACACTCATAAAACTCTGTAGATCAAAGAGTAATTGTATATTAAGAAAACATCCCGGCCCAGTCCAGATCAAGTCCATAAGTCTGATATTAACCCATATGTCTGATACCAGTCTATAAATTCCTCTTCAGACTCATGCAACACATGCAATGATGCCAAATTCAGGAAGATCACAGGCCGGTGGGTAGAATGTCTTGTGAAGATCCAGTGACAGTGGAAGTATCTCACCACTGGTGTGGGTATCCACATGGCAACTCCAGCTCCAGGACTCTGGCTCCATCAGCATGGCTCCAGGTATCTTGTCAGCATGAAGATGGAGCAAAGAGTGTCTGTGTCCCACCTCCAGGGAGGAAGACAGGAGTTCCTAGAATCCTCAGGAGAAAGCCATGCCTACACAGATGCATGATAGGCTTAGACCTGATTGACAGCCTAAACTCCACCCCTTCTCTCAAGTTGACAGGAGATTATCTAACTGCCACAATGACCTTTATTAAAATTTACATACTAGTCACTTTTGCTACAGGTAAAGAAATGGAAGCGTTTTAGCTATATCTGCAGACTAAAATTGATCAAACAGAAATCAAGATGCATTGATAATCACTGGTGATTGGAATGTGAGTGCTGGAAATAAAGAGGATCGGTAGTTTGATAATATGGTCTTGGTGATAGAAACCATGCTGAAGATTTCAAATGTTAGGATTTTGTAAGAACAATAACTTATTCATTGCAAATATATTTTTCAACAACACAAATGATGCCTACATATATAGATCTTGCCCAATAGAATACACAGATTCAAACTGACTGCATTTGAAGAAAGAAAGTGAGAAGTTTACTATCACCATTTAGAAAAAGGCCAGGGGCCTATTGTCAAAAGCTTGCTCATATACAAGCTCAAGGTGAACCACAATAAAATTAAAACAAGTCCATGAGAGTCAAATGATAAGCTATATGAATTTAGAGACCATCTCAAGAAGAGATGGGATGCATTGGACACTAATGACTGAAGGCCAGACCAGTTATGGGATGAACTCAGGAATATCAAACATAAAGAGAACAAAAGGCCATAAAAAAGGCAATAAAAGAGAAAGACCAAAATGGATATCAGAAGAGATTCTGAAACTTGCTTGGGAATATACCGAAGTTAAACCCAAAGGAAGAAACGATAGAGTAAAAGCTAAACAGATGACTTCAAAGGCAGTTCCAGAAGATAAGCAAAATATTATAATAAAATGTGCAACGATCTGAGTTTGAAAACCAAAAGGGAAGAACATGACCAACATGTCTCAAGCTGACAGAACTGAAGAAAGTATTCAAGTCTCAAGTTGCAATATTGAAGGATTTTGTGGGCAAAAGATCAAACAATGTAGGAAGAATCAAAACAAAATGAAAAAAAAGGCAGTTAGTGTAGCAAAAAGAACTGTATGATGTTCAAATAATGTTTGGGGAGGTGGTGTATGATCAAGAGCTGGCGGTACTCAAGGAAGAAGTTCTAACATTCTTGAAACATTGGTGAAAAACAAAGTTCCAGGAATTGATGGAATGCCCATGAAAATGTTCCAAGAAACCAATATAGTGCTGGAGGCACACCCTGGTTTATGGCAAAAAAAATTGGAAACGAGTTACCTGGCTAATTGACTGAAAGAGTCCCATATGTGTGTCCATTCCAAAGAAAGGTGACCCAACAGAATGTGGAAGCTCTTAAACAAAGTTATTACTATCACACACAGAAATTTTTAGTTAAAACCACTCAACGATCGTTGTAGTAGTATATCAATAGAAAGTCAAGCTGACTTTGAAGAGGACATGGAATAAGGGACATCACTGCTGAGATCATATGGGCCTTGGTTGACAGCAAAGAATACCAAGAAGATGATGGCCCCGTGTTTTATTGACTATGCAAAGGCTTTGGCTATGTGGATCATAATAAACTATGGACAATATTACAAAGACGGGAATTCCAGAACATTTTATTGTGCACACATAGACAGGTACTGAGACTAAGAAACAATCATTTGAATGGAACAAGGGACCGCTGCATGGTTTAAGATCAGAAAAGCTGTTTGTGCATCAGGGTTGTTCCCGTTCATCATACTTTTTTTTTTCATCATACATTTTAAATCTGTATACTAAGCCAATAATCTGAGAAACCAGATTTTATGAAGGAAAGCGTGGTATCAGGATTGGAAAATGGCTTATCAACAACCTGTGATAGACAAATGACACGATCTGTGATATGTAAATCACACAACCCTGTTTGATCTTCCTGATGAAGATCAAAGAGATGAGCCTCTAGTAGGGATTATACCACCACCTAAATCAAACAAAAACACTCACAACTAAACCAATTAGTAACATAATAAATAGAAAAAAGAGTGCAGTTGTCAAGGATTTCATTCTATTTAGATCCACAATCAACGTCTGTGCAGTCTGGGTGGACTAGAGAAACAGAGTCATAGACACTCATGTGTATAAGAAAGAGCTTTATATATAAAAACAATTGAATATTGAGAAAACATCCCAGTCTAGTCCAGGTCAAGTCCATAAATCTGATATTAGCCCATATATCTGATAC
>NW_022103906.1:57882414-57883898 GCF_000313985.2 Echinops telfairi | reverse complement strand
GATTGACAGGCTAAATTCCACCCCTTCACTCTTGTCTCAAATTGACAACAGATTATGTAACTACCACAATGTCCATTGAAACAGTTGTCAGGAACTCAAATGAGTTATTGCATTGCACAAATCTGCAGCAAAAGCCCTCTTTAAAGAGCCAAAATGTCATTTTGCGGAGTGAAGTGCACTGTACTTAAGCCATAGTATTTTTCAATCGCCTCATATGCACGTGAATGTGGGAATTGAATAAGGAAGACCAAAGAAGGAAAAGAAAATTATTCCAAAGCACTGATGGAACACGTGAACCTTAACAACTACTCTGAAAGGGATCATAATATAAGGTCCTGGATAGAGTGGGAGAAAAATGGGGAACAAAACTCAAAATTGTGAAAAAGACCAGATTAACTGGTCTGATAGAGACTAGTGGAAACCTTCAGGCCCTTGACACCCTTCAGGTTTGTAGCTCAATTTCAGTGAAACAATTAACAAGCCTGTAAACAGCAATACTAGGGAGGTGTCTAGTCACTGGAACAATCAACCACACAAGATCAAAAAGGCTGCATTTGGGCTAGGGATGAAGGTCAAAAGGCAGGAAAAGATAGGAAAGAAGGACGAGGGAAAATGGTGAGCACAAGGAGGAAGTGGGGAAAGTGCCTTTACAATGTGGGAATTGTGGTCGCAATTTGTGATGTCACAGATCAAAATGTATTAAGAACTATGACATAAAAAGCCATTTTCTCTGTAAACTTTCACCCAAATCACAAAAACAGTGTATTGCAGCCTTATTGACCATGGCAAAAGTTTGAAATAAGCTAAATGTTCACAGGAGACTAACTTGATAACCTATCACACACCAATAAGGAGACTGTCACTCAATCAAATGAGAAGTTGTTTCCCTAAGACAAATTACTAAAAAGGAGAAGAACTCATGTAAAGTGAAAAGAAAAGATGAAAAATTGCATCGCCAAGTCTATTGCAAATTCCATATAGCTACCATAAAACTTGCCACAGACTGGGTGAGTTAAGGTCAGAGAAATGTATTCTCTCATAGTTCTGCAGGTTAGAAGTCAGAATTCGAGGGGTTGGTTGGGCCATACTCTTGCTGATAGCTCTATGAGAACCTCCATTTTTTCTGGTAACCTTTCAGCTTTTGGAAACCCCAGGCATTCCTTGTCTTGTGACTGCAGCATTTCCCTCTCTGTCTCCACCTTCACATGACCATCTTCGCTCAGTGTTTCTGTGTCTTTTCCTCCTCTCATCAGGACACCAGTCATATTGGATTAGGTTTCATTTTACTCCAGGATAACCTCAGGTGAGCCCCTTACATCTGCAAATATGTTCTTTGCTAATAGGTCCTATTCACAAGAACTGAGGATTAGGACTCCCATATGTCTTACTCCTTAGGTTCTTTTTTAAAAAAATCATTTTATTGGGGGCTTGTACAACTCATCACAATCCATCTATCCATCCATTGTGTCAAGCACATTTATAAA
>NW_022103906.1:57877135-57878066 GCF_000313985.2 Echinops telfairi | reverse complement strand
AATTTGGCTGGGTAAAGTATTCTTGGGTTTGCGTTGTTTTCCTTCCATTTTTGTAATATGTTACTCCATTCCCTCCTCTTCATCGTTTTCACTGATAGGTCTGAACATACTCTTATTGGGGTACCTTTATACGTGTGACTATTTGCTTTTCCCTAGCTGCTTTTGTGATCCTTTCCTTTTACTCATAGTTGGATAATTTGACTATTATGTGTCTTGGTGACTTCTTGGGATTCAGTCTGGCTGGTGTTCTTTCAGCCTCCTGAATGGTTGCCTTTTTTTCATTTATTAAGCTGGGGAAGTTTTCTTCTAAGAATTCCCTCACGATTTTTGCTGTTGACTTCTTTGTTGTGTCTTCTTCTGGTCGTCCAATTATTCCAATATTGTTCCTCTTCATAGAATCAGACATGGTTCCCAAGTTTTCTTCAGCTTCTCCAATTGTCTTATTAGACTGATTTTCCCATTTGCTGAGTTCTGCGAGGTCACTAGTGCGATTCTCTGCCTCCTCAAGTCTGTTGGCAAAGTCTGTCAATTTACCACTGGATTTTGTTATTTCATCCCTTAAGTTTTGTATTTCTCTTTGGTGCGTTGCCTTTATCTCCTCTATCATTTCATCCTATTTCTATATTGCTTCCCACATATCCTGTATGACTCCAATCAGCATTCTGAAAATTTCTTTCTATGGCAGGTCAATATCTGCTTCTTCTATGCACATCGTTAGGTTCATGACTCCTTCTGGCAGTGTCTTCTGTTTCTCCTTCTTTTTCGTTGAGGCTATTAGGACTGGTTGCTGTTTACGTGTTGTTTTAGAGGAGCCTAGAACCATTTTCCAGAGTCAAAGGGCGCTGGGCTCTCTCTTGGCGGACTTGTATGAGTGCTTCTACAAACTACCTGCCAGTAGCTGTACTGAGGGGTCAGGCTACCACTATATCTT
>NW_022103906.1:57873176-57876547 GCF_000313985.2 Echinops telfairi | reverse complement strand
GAGGAGAATAAAAAGAGAAAGAAGAAAACAAAGACTGGAACAACAATGCCAAACAAAGTTACACCAATCACACACACACACAAAATGCACAGACTAAACAAAAGTGAAAACAGTAAAAAAAAGAAAACAACAAAAAAGGAGAACTGAATCTGCTGAGACTGTGGCAGGAAAAAGAGCAGAGATAGAAGAAGAGGAGAAAAGAAGAAAAAGTGAAAGAAGAACAAAAGGAAAAAAGAAAGAAAGAAAAATAGAAAGCGAAGGAGAGAACATTTTAAAAAATAGATAAAGAGATAGCTCTACCCCAAGACATGCCATATGTAGCACTTTATCATGCTGTGTGCAGCACTGTCTTAGGGGGCAGGCTGTAGCTCTCCCCACTGGGTGGGCCGAGTTGCCCTAGGCAGAGGATAGAGGTCTGGGAACCAGCAGTGGCATGTGGAAGGAAAGAGATGGAGAGGAGAGAATCATAAAAGCAGAGAGAGAAGAGAAGACAACAAAAAAGAGAGAAGAAAGAAAGTAAAACATAAGAAAGAGAAAGAATGGGGAAAACTCAACTGTGCTCACTAAGATTGGCTATGATGGTAAAGAGGGAAGAAAGAGAGAAGGAGGAAATAAAGAGATAGCTGATCCCTGATTGCCTAAATGTGGGGCCAGAGGGGTTTAAACCCTGCCCTATGATGGCAGGTTGGTGTGCCCTTTTAATGCAGGGACCCAGTGGTGCTGGGTGGAATTTCCCTAGTTGACGAGATCGCCTTAGAGGTCTGATGGAGGTTTCTCAGCAGTGGGATGTGCTGTAGATGGCTGTCACAGCTGCCTCGTGTCGTGTAAAGCACTCTCACAGTGGGCAGGCTGGAATTACCGTTATTTGGGTTGATTTACCCTAGGTGCAGGGTAGTGGCCTGGAAGCCACTAGTGGTGTATGATAGGAAAGAGAGGGAGAGAAGAGGAAAAAGAGGGGGGGAAAAAGAGAGGGAAAAAGAAGAAAGAAAGAGAGAAATAAAGAACAAAAACAAAACTAAGCCTGTTGAGACCAACTGCTGTGGAAAAGATAGAAGGGTGAGTGAATAAAGAAAGAAGAAATAGAGTGGTAAGTAAAGAGATAACTGAGACTTGACCATCTGTCCATGGGCTGGAGTAGTTCCAACTCTTCCTCAAGGTAGTGGGGTGGTGTGCCTGCTTAATGTAGAGTTCCACAGATGCAGGGTTGGGTTACTCTCAAAGGTAAGATTGCACCAGCGGCCAGGCATCAGTTCCCACCGCGGTACTGAATGCTGGAGTTCACTGGTATACCTGCCTTGTGCTGTAGCACTACAGTTGGGGGTGGGGGTGGGGGGTGGGGAAGGTTGTTCCCACAGCCCCATGTAGGGCTCCAGGACAGGCAGGACCTCCCTAGCTGTGTGTAGAATCACTGAGAGGGAAGCTGGGCTTATTGTCCTATCTAGGCTGCTGGTGCCCTATTAAATCAGATGATTTTTTTTTTAATTGTGTTTTTCCCCTGGCCAGCTAGAATAGAATCAAATTAAATTGTCTCCCTGGCTCTGGGCTCCAGTTCTGTGCTCTGTTAGAAGCTTAGATTTGCTTCAGTGAGTCTTTGTTATGCAAAAAGCCTCCAGGACCTGTAGCTAAGTTCTGGCATTCCTTACCATGGGCTTCTTCTTATGCTCGTTTATGTTAAGGGACCCCTTCTATGTGCTCCTTGGAGCTGAGCAACAAAGCTGGGGGTTGAGTTTTTACCAATAATATAGATTTCACTCTTTTTTTATATTATGCTTATGAGGTGCTCTGATTTGGGGGCTGTCATGCTGACCCCTAGAGGGGGAGACCTAGCTTATCAGGGGGTTTGTTTCCTTCTCTGCCAATTGGAACTGAATTTGCCCCCTGGACTCTGACTATCCGCCTATTTTCTCCCACACCACGATCTGCCTCAGGTAAAATTCTGCTTTTGCTTCTACTCCAAATTATGGCTACCTGCCACTGCCACTCCCCAGGTTAGGAGCTCAAGGCAGCTTAACGTGCAGACAGCTCAGGCATGGGGTTCTCCTCCTGTCTGGGATTATGTCCCGCTTAGGGTGTCTGCCTGGGGAAACCACTACTCCTGGCGAAAGGGCAGGAGGAGCTTTTCAGCTGGAGCCCGGGATCCCAGCTCACCAAACCTAGAGCGATTTAGAGTGCTCTTGGTTCGCTTTGTGAGTGGAAATCACAAAGAAAAAGGGTTCAGGAGAGACCCTAGTAACCTAATTCTAATTTTAGGACTCCACCTCCCAGTTTCCTTCACCTTACCTCCCAATTTTCTGGTCTGGCAGCAGGAGCTCCGGACGGGTGAGTCCTAACTAGTCACCATTTTCCCTGTGTCTGCTACTTCTTAGGTTCTTAAGGTGAGGGTGTGGTGGGGGACACACCAAATTTCACATAAACATATACCTATGTACATAAGTGCAATCTCTAAAAATTGATTGATTCATTCAGAAAAGAAAATTTTATTGAGTGTCTACTGTGTGCCAATCCCACTTCTGGGTTCTGGAATGACACAATGGTAAACAAAGCCAATCGGGGTCCCTACTCTAGTGAAGGGGGTTCTTTTGCCTCTTATTTCCAACACAAATTTTCCTCTCTATTATCTCCATCAAAGTGTTCCTTCTCCACTTTCATTCTATTTGTCTCCCAAAAACTTCGTTTATCAGCTTTTTCCATTCAAAATCTCTTCTTTCCTCTCTACTTCTCATTATCTGAAAGCTTCACCGAGCCATAGCTGTGTGGTGTGGTAATTATAAATCTGAGTTCAAGCTCGGTTTCTTGATGGTTGTAATCTCAGTGTGTCTCAGGATCCTGATCTAGTATTAAGACCTATGTTCTAGGGCAAAAAAATGGGTGATGTCATGTTTAATTTGAGCTACTCCATGAAAGGTAAATAAATATAGGAGTGAATCCACTTATCATATACTCATATACTTATTTACTATTTATTGAGTAGCTAGAATTAACCATGATATCAGTTTTTCAGGAATTTTCAGTCTATAAATTAGGTGTTTATCCACTTACACAATCTAGTTCAGGTTGTAGCAGGATCATGGAAGAATTTCCACAAAAAACCTTGGAATCTCATTTTGCAAATCACTCTCATGCCCCACGAATATGGCACAAAGATTCCTTTTGTGTCATCTCAGCACAAAGAAGTCTCTTGCTTCCATGATCAAGAAGTCCAAATTTTGCTCATTTGGGTCAGTCTTTTCTCCCCCCTTATCCCAACCCAAATAACATGGAAATGGACAAACACCTAGGCTAAATTATTTGGGGGGTGGGGAGGGAATGTAGAAATGAGGCCAGCAAGCCCACATGGAAGAAGCACACCAGCCTATGCAACCACGAGGTGT
>NW_022103906.1:57860245-57871212 GCF_000313985.2 Echinops telfairi | reverse complement strand
TTTTTTTAAAAAAGAAAAGCAACGAGGCCATTGGGGACTTCCTGCATGGCAAAACTTCAAGACTACTCTTGGTTTTGCTCTTTCGTAAGAGCAAGAATTAGTTGAAATTTCTGGGAGAAAAGGGGCTAATCCAGGGAGTTTATTAACTTCTGCCTGATATTTTCCAGGTCAGCTTCAAGAATTTCTAGAAGTAGGTTGTTAGTGGTCTATTGTGAATAAGGGAGAGTTAAAGTGATATTTGTGAGATGCTGCAGGCCTATGGAGGGAAGCTCTTAATCTTTTGAACACTAATGTTAACCACCATTTGAATGGAGCAGAGTGTGCTGGAGTATAAAATACAGAAAAATTCTTCTGGAAGCTTGAAAGACCAAAACCTTTGATGGAGAAGAGTCGCTGACAGAGCAGCGGGCATCTGCAGTTTTTCTTACTGGTTAAGTTCTGATCTCTTCTCACTCTTGGGGGGCAAAGCCTTCTCCTAGAGCAAGCGGGTGCTCTGAATTCAGACTTCTAGTTTCCTGAACTTTGAGAGTCATCCACTTTGTTCTATCCCTTTCATAACAGCACTAGATAAAAAACATCATAAAAACAATGTTCTTTTACTGGGAACACAGCCAAATGGATTTTCTAGTCATCTTTGCCTCTAAATGGGACCAATGGAAGTTATACTGTCACTTAGACCAAAGGACATTCTCTTCCCACTTCTGCCATTTACTGACTGGATTATACTAAGGTGATGCTGGAACTACGCGTTGAAGAAGGCAGCATGGCGTGGCGTGGAAAGAATCGTGTCCTGGAATTATGTGCAAGTTCACCCATCTTGCTCTTGACTGGACTGTGAGGTCAATCCTTAGGGTTCCAAGATTGCTTGATACAGAAGTTAGCAAACCCTGACTAATAGATTCCTCATCATTTATAGTGGATTAGAGATGACAGATTTATTAGAGTAGCCTTGTTCCCATAGCACCAAGATGCCACTCCATCCGTAATTTATGACTCTCATGCTACTTATTTTGCCTTCGTTTTGAGTCATATAATTTACATCTCCTCCAAAAGAGGAGCAAGGAGGTTCAACGCCATGGGCTACTCCTTGCAATGTACCTCTGCTACTTTCTCAGGATGGTTCTCAGTCACATTGACTGTGCTCCCCTCTCAGCAGCCAAAACACATCACGATTCCTCTCTGTTCTGGCCTGTTACCAATACAGCAAAATGGGCCCCGTGGTGTGCTTCAGCCACAGAAAACAAACCTCGTGTGTTTCTTTCAGATCCTTCCATAAACACAATCTAGCTTAGTTTGAAATTTCCTTCACGAGGAGCCCGGCAAGCAGTGCCTCTGGCTTCCCCCACCCCATTCACTGGGTCCCTGAGCTGAATGAAGCTCCACCACTTACTCTTGCATCAGCCACAATCGCACTTTGTCATTGTAGCCCATGGTTTTTCTGCTTAAATGTACTTCCTGCTTTTTCTATGTTATGTACAAATGTGAATGCCTTGGATCCTCCTGCATTATTCCTAGAACAGGCATCTGCATGTTCATTTGTTTCTCTGTAGCTTGAGTGATCTCTTTCACAGCTATTCCTTGAATACTTATCTCTAATCATTTCCCCCTTGGCTCTTGGGTAAGAGAACCCATTTTAAAGTAAAATCTCACTAACACAGAGATCCAGCTTTCTGACACCACCGTGGCACCAAATGCCCCTCTGGACTTGTCTTGGGTTCAAGCCTGGTGCAGGACAATCAGAACTCAAAACACCTATTGGCAACGCAGATCCCACGCAATAAGTCCACCTTGTCTTTATTTTGCTCACATGTCTCCCGATGTTCAAATTTCTCTATCAATCGATGAGTCTGTCACTTAGGTATTTTGCCAGGAGCTCTGTCATGAGAAGAGAATCAATAGCTTATGAGACTTACTCTATGAAACCATTTAGCAAGAGCAAGAGCAAGACAGTATATAATACCAGTCATCCTGTGTGACAGGCGAAGTGCATTCCGGATTGTAAAGCAGAGAGATTTGTCAGTTTGGCCTACAGGGAAGAGGCTTAATAAAAATAAGGCTGAGCTCTTGAACTGTTAGTCTCGCTCACTGCCACCAAGTCCAAAGAGCCTGGCACCACTCCCTGGGGACCCTGGGGGCCAACAAAAGCAGAGTATCTACACTTTATCCTGGATTATGGGCTATAGTACAAAAGTTTCTAATTGCCAGTGGGGTGATGAGTAACTTTTTTTTTTTCTGCAAAAGGGACTGTAGACTAAATAATTTTGGGACCCTGTGGTCTAGAGCAATAGGAATGGGCAGCTTGTCCGTGGAGGGAATATCAAGAACAAACACACAGAAAGAGAAAGAAATAACTATCACAGGTGGACCTCTTTCATTGTGCTCCCACTGTGTCTCGCACCAATGCCAGCCTCTTCCCGTTCACTGTCTGCAGCTTCTGTAGCTCACTGAAGTATTTGCAACTCCCACCCAACGGCTTCGTGGGACTACACAAATGATGTGCTTAGTAAGTCCACCTAAAGAACTGAATGTTGTTAAATGCCATCGAATCATTTGTGACTCACAATGACTGTGAACAACAAAAGGAAATATCGCCAATCCTACGCCATCCTAATAATTATTGCTATGTTTGAGCCCATTATTGCAGCCACTGTGTCAGTCCTTCTCAATGAGAATATTTCTCTCTCTCTCTCTTTGGTCAATTCTCTGCTTTACCAAGCATGATGTCTTTCTCCCACGATTGGCCAGTACTCGTAAGATGTCTTCAGTATGTGAGATGAAGTCTTAGCATCTTCACTTCTAAAGAAATTTCTGACTATATTTCTTCCAAAGCATACTTGTATGGTCTTCTGAAATTCCATGGTATATTCAGTATTTTTCATCAACATCATAAGTCAAAATGCATCAGTTCTTCTCCAGTCCTTCACATGCATATGAAGGCTTTGAAAATACCATGGCTGGGGCAGGTGTACCTGAGTTCTCAAAGTGCCCTTGTTGTTCTTCAGAATTGTAAAGAGGCCTTTTGCAGCAGATTTGTCTAATGCAACATCATTTGATTTCTTAACTGTTGCTTCTATGAGTGTTGATCCATGTAAAATTAAATAATTGGCAATTTCAGTCAATCTCTGTTCATTATAATGTTGCTTTGGGGTCCAGTTATAAAGATTTTGTTTTCTTTATGTTGTACAACCCACACCGAAGGCTGTTGTCTTTTATTCTTCATCAGTAAGTGTTTCAATTTCTCTTTGCCTTCAGCAAGCAAAGTTGTTTCATCTACATTTTGCAGATTGATAATGAGCCTTCCTCCAATCCGGAGGCTTAGTTCTTCATAAGGGATTATTGGATTTTTATTATATAATTTTATTAATAATCTTCTTAGATTATTGTTGTCAGCATACAGATTCAGTAAGTGTGGTGAAAGGATACAATCCTGACATACATCATTCCTGATTTTAAACCCTGCAGTAATCTCTAGTCAAACAACTATCTCTTGATTCATCGTCAGGTTCCTCATGAGCACAGTGAAGTGTCTGGAATTCCCCTTCTTCTCAGTGTTATTCATAGTTTATGATGATTGACACAGTCATTGTTTTTACATAGTCAATAAAACGCAGGTAAACATCTTTCCTGTATTCTCTGCTTTCAGCCACGAGCCATCTGATGTCAGCAGTGATATCCCTTGTTCCACATCCTTGTTGGATCCAGGTTGAATTTTTGGCAGCTCCCTGTCTTTGTAATGATGGCACCATTGTTGGATGATCTTCAGCAAAATTTCACACGAATGTGATGTTAATGATATTGTTCTAGAATTTGTGCATTCTGTTGGGTCATTTTTCTTCAGAATGGGCACAATTACGGATCTCTTCCAGTTTGTAGGCTAGGCAGCTAGTTGTCTTCCAAATTTCTTGGCCTTGGTCTTGGAATTTGGTCTTCGAAATTCACTACACTAGTGAGTGCTTCCAGCATTGCATTGCTTGTTGAAACATTTAAATTGGTATTCTATCATTTCCTGGAAACTTTTTTTGGCCAGGGTGTTCAGTGCAGGTTGGGCTCTTCCTTCAATACCCTGTAGTTCTTCCTCATATGCTACTTCCGGAAATGGTGGAATGTCGACTACTTCTTTTTGGTACAGTGACTCTGTGTGTTCTTTCCACGTTCCTTTGGTGATTCCTGCAAGTGTAGTATGTTGCTCATAGAACCATCCAGTACTACAACTTGTGACTTGGAGTTTTCAGCTTGAGGCATGGTAAGCATTTTCTTTCCTTCTGGTTCTCTAATTCCAAGTCTTGGCATACTTCATTGTGATATTTTACTTTGTCCTCTCAATCTGCCCATTGAAATATTTGTTCATGTCTTTTACTTGGCCATTTCTTTCTTTTGGTTTGGCTTCTGCACATTCTTGACCAAGTTTGGGAGTTGCTTCTGACCTTCATCTTGGTCTTTACTCTCTTCCATGTCATTTAAGAGGCCTTTCGCTTTTTTCATGTCTGATGTTCTTGATGCCATACCACAGTTTGTTGGATCTTCGGTCATTAATATTCAACAATTATATTCTTGATATGACCTCTAAATTCAGGTGGGGTATACTCAATGTTGTAATTTGGCTCCCATGGAATTGATTTAATTTTTTTTCCAGCTTCAACATGAACTTGCTTATGAGCAATCAGTCATCTGGTTGACAATTGTCCCTGGCCTTGTTTTAGGTAATGATAATGAGCTTCTCCATCATCTCTTTCCATAGATGTAGTCAATTCTATTCCTAGGCGTACCATCTGGTGAGATGTATAGTGACTGTTACGGTGTTTAAAAAATGTATTTTCAATTAATAAGTTGTTCTTGCAAGATTCTATCACACAAGCTCCAGCTTCGTTTCTGTTACTCAGGCCACAGTTTTTGGCTACCAATCCTTCCTATTTGTTTCTAACTTTTATATCTGAATCACCAATAACTATTAATGCATCTTGAGTGAATTTTGATCAATTTCCGACTAAAGAAGTTAATAGAACCCTTTAATTTCTTCATCATTGACTTTAGTGGTTGGTGCATAAATCTGAGTAATAATTGTACTAACTTGTCGTCTTTGTAGGTATGTGAGTATTTGCTGATCAGAGACACCATTGCAGTTCAACATAGAGCTTGAAATGTTCTTTCTGATGATGACAATGTGATGTCATTCCTGCACAGTAAACTAGATGACTGTCCAATTCAAAGCGAATGACCAGTACATTTCAGCTCACTAGTGCCTACAATAACAATGATTATGAGTTTCATTTCACTTGACTAATTCCAATCTTCCTAGATTTATATATTGTAAAATTATTCATGGATATTTGCAGTAGTGTTTTCTCATTTTTAGTTGTGTCCCACAAGGAAATGAAGGTCCTGAAGGCTTTACTCTATCCAGGTGATTAAGGTCCACTTTGTTCTGAGATGGCCATTTTCTCCAGTTGTATCTTTTTATTTTGTTTTTTTTTTAATCGTTTTATTAGGGGCTCATACAACTCTTATCACAATCCATACATACATCAATTGTGTCAAGCACATTTGTACATTCATTGCCCTCATCATTCTCAAAACACTTGCTCTCCACCTAAGCGCCTGGCATCAGCTCCTCATTTTTGCCCCCCCTCCCTGCTCCCCCTTCCCCCTTCCCTCATGAAGCCTTGATAATTTATAAATTATTATTTTGTCATATCTTGCTCTGACTGACATCTCCCTTCACCCTCTTCTCTGTCGTCCGTCCCCCAGGGAGGAGGTCACATGTAGATCTTTGTAATCATTTCCCCCTTTCCAACCCAGTTGTTTCCAGTTCCTATCAGTACCAGTGTACATCCCCTGGTCTAGGCATATTTGTAAGGTAGAACTGGGATCATGATAGTGGGGTAGAAGGAAGCATTTAGGAACTAGAGGAAAGTTGTATGTTTCATCATTGGTACATTGCACCCTGACTGGCTTGTCTCCTCCCTGAGACACTTATGTAAGAGCAGGTCCAGTGGCCTACAGATGGGCTTTGGGTCTCTACTCCATACTCCCCCCCTCATTCACTATGATATAATTTTTTTGTTCTGATGATGCCTGATTGATACCTGATCCCTTTGACACCTCGTGATTGCACAGGCTGGTGTGCTTCTTCCATGTAGGCTTTGTTGCTTCTGAGCTAGAGGGCCGCTTGTTTACCTTCAAGCCCTTAAGACCCCAGACACTATATCTTTTGATAGGCGGGCACCATCAGCTTCCTTTGCCACATTTGCTTACTCACCCACTTTGTCTTCAGAGGTTGCGTAGGGAAGGTGAGCATCATAGAATGTCAATTTAATAGAAGAAAGTATTCTTGCGTTGAGGGAGTACTTGAGTGGATGTCCAATGTCCCTCTGTTACCTTAATACTAAACCTATAAATACACGCACATAAATCTATTTCCCCATCCTCATATATAAATATATTTGCATATGTATATGCCTTTATTTAGATCTCTATAAATGCCCTTTGTCTCCTAGCTCTTTCCTCTATTTCCTTTGACTTTCCTCTTGTCCCACTATCATGCTCAGTCTTCATTTGGGTTTCAGTAATTCCTCTTGGTTACATTACCCTTGATCATGCCCTATACATACACTCTCCTCGACCACCGATTTGGATCACTTGTTGTTCCCTTGTCCCTGGGTTTGTTAACACCAGTACCTTTCCCCCTACCTTCCCCTCTCCTATGTACCCCCGGAACTGTTGATCCCGTTGTTTTCTCCTCCAGATTGTTCATCCAGCCTATCTTATTTAGACAGACCTGCGGAGATAAGAACATGCATAAAAACAAGACCAAGCAAAACCAAGCAACAATATACAGCAAAACAACAACAAACTAATGACAGAAAAACAAAACAAAACACAAGAAAGAAAAGCTTGTAGTTAGTTACAGGACTGTTTGTTGGCCTTTAGGAGTGTTTTCCAGTCCAGTCTGTGGGGGCACCATGCCCTGGCCCCAAATCCACCTTCAGCATTCCCTGGGGACCTTGCTGCTCAGTTCCCTTGCTGTTCTATTGCACCCCCTTAGGGTTTTTTCTCGGTGTGGCGGGATCAGATCGGGTGCAATCCCTACACTGTGTCTCCAGTGTTGTCCCCTGTAGGGCTATGGGTCAGTGAGGGACGTCGTGTCTCATAGTGGGGCTGGCCATTTGGTCCTCTCTGTGGACTGGCTCCAGTTGTATCTTAACTGTCTTTCAACATCAGGGGTTCATTTATGGCACTATATAAAATAATCATCCTTGATATACATACAGTTTTCAGTGGCTAATTTTTCAGAGGTAGCTTTTGTGTTTCTTCTTCCTAGTATGTCTTAGTCTACAAGCTCTGCTGAAACTTCTCCATCATGGTGACTCTGCTGGTATTTCAAATATCAGCCTCATAACTTCTATAGTAAACCATAAATCACCATAGTATGACAAAATGACAGATGATTGGTTGCCAGTTTGCATGCTTTTTATTTCCCTTTATTGCATTATTGCACTAGCTAGGATTTCCAACACAATATTTAATAGGAGGCTACATATCAATAAATTTTGGCACTTAGGAGCTATATATTTAGTTCTTTAGGACCACAATTATATTTTTGGTTAATAATTGGAAATTTAAAATATATAGATGTGATAGTTAGATTATATGTCAACTTGGCTGGGCCAGGATTCTCTGTGGTTTGGCAGTTGAGGCCTACATATTTACCATGACGTGGTTTAATACAATGTAATCACCTCCACAATGGGATATGTTGTGAGTAACCAAGCAATTGTAAGATTAGAGTGCAATATAACACCTTTATGCAGCTCATAGCCCTGATTCAATCGAAAATAATTTTCCTATGGGGTGTGACTCACTTGCTATATAAGTGGATGGTATGTATAGGAAAGTTTCTTTGATTTCTACTGGATCTGGATCCTGCATGTGGCTTGTTGACTTCATTTCTTTGGATTTGAGCCAATGACCTATCATATTGTCTGCTGACCCCAGAAGCCACCAGCAGCCTGCCATCTGATGAGCTGATTTTGAATTTACTCACCTCTAGTCACAAGTGTGTGGTATTCCTGCCAATATTGGGTTCATCAAAACTATGCACATCAAGAGACTCCTCAAACTTAACATCTAACCCACGATTTGGAATCAGACTAGACTTGCCCATTTCCAAAACTATGTGAGCCATTTTCTTGATATAAATTTCTCTCTTTATCTATCTATCCATCTATAGGAAGATATAAATATATAGATAAATATCATCGGTTGTGCATCTTTAGAGTAACCAGGCTAACACACTAGAGAAAGAATCCACCTATTCAAATCTGGTTTGTCCTGAAATACCATATATACTCGTGTATAAGCCAAGTTTTTCAGCACATTTTTAATGCATTTTTGTGGTAAAATTAGGTGCCTCAGTTGATATTCGAGTCATCTTATACTCGAGTATATATGGAATTAATTCTTGATTTTTCCTTATCTTTTATGGATATTCTCCCCAATAACAAATACCCTTATGAAAGGATTTCAATAAAAGGCCTAACCAATGATTTGAAATAAAAGCATAATTCTGATCAATTCAATACTATAGTAACAAATCAAAAGATATGTCTATGAAGGGTAGGAGGAAGAAAAACCAGAATGCCCGAGGATGGAGTGTTAAACGTAGCTGAATGATCCTTTTCACTTGAGTCATTCCTTGGTTAATATAACAGGAAAGTTGGGAAATGAGAGTGAAAACAGTAAATACAAAGCAAGGTTAAGACTCAGGAGTATTGCTTTAATTAGCAGGTACATCAAGTGCAATACCATATGTCAACTTAATACACACGGAACATAACATCCTCCAAAGACATAAGAACATTGAGCTCTTTTAGTCTTGATTTCATAATTCAAGAATACTCTCACCAGAGTGATAAGGAAACATTACTGGAAATTCAAGTCAAGAGTCGGGGGAGGATTACATGTACGTCTCAGAGAAGGTAATTACATCTCTGTTGGTAGGACAATGGGGAAGAGCAACCTCCCATGGGGGTGGGGGGTGGGGGGTGGGAGGTGGATAACTCTTAACAATACTTATGTGGAACTCAAGGGGAGACTATGCCTGGTACTAGGTTTCTAATTGGACACTTTTGACCTATGGTAGTTTGATGTAGCCCTTGGTGGCCCAGTCTGTGTGCTATTGACTACTGGGACATTAGACTCTGTTCTTTTGAGGAGCACAACATCCTTCATAGACCACAGGACCCGATGTGGAAATCCCACTAAGTGAACTGGGCTTTTCCTCAAACTCACCTGTAGCCATTGGACTTCAGACTGAAACTCCCTAGAGTAAGAAGACACTATGACCACTAGCCCAGGGGCATAGAACTAGAAGACTCTGGTTCATATCTCTTGCCTTGAGGGTACCCAATAAATGGTGACCCAGAACTACCATATGCTTAATGTTTTAATGCCCTCCTTGCTTCATGATGGCATGTATTCATGGCCCTGTTGTTGTGAATGAGTATTATTGGAGGATTTGACCTCTCACCAACCCCCATTATGTAAAGTGTCCAGTCACTTAAGAGTTTGATCTGCACAAGTCAACAATACATGTACTGTAGTTCATAGCTGGCCTATGCTTGTATAACTTCCTTTTATTAACTGTGTTTTAAATTCTATATTGCTGGCTAAACTAATGACACTATCCATGTGTAGAGATTACATGTTAGGCCGCTAAACCCAAGGTTAGCAGTTTGAAACCACCAGTCAGCTCTGCAGGGTAAGGAGAAGACTTCTTACTTCTGTGAAGATCTGAAGGCTCACAGACTCACAGGAGCAGTTCTACCCTACCAGATAGGATCCCTGTGAATCCGCATCAACTTGATGGCAGTGGAAATGATGTCCCAGGGGGGTGATTGATAATCTTCTCTAACATAAAATGCCAATGATGTCTCTACAGTAAACCAGACCAAAGACATATATAAACCATAGCTGCATGAATAGATTTGGGGCCTGCACTTAGTTCTAGCCCCAATCTAAGAACAATTAGTTCTTATGACATGGCCCTCCTTGATAATTGCCCTCATGAAGAGATCACTGAAGATATGGGTGCTCTAGCAAATTGTGGTGAAGAAGCTAGATAGTGCCCCCTGCCATCAGAAAGAATAGCATCTAGGATCATAATGGCTTGACTTCAAACAAGCAGCCATCTAATTGAGGTGTCAACCAAGTCCACATGGAAGACATACTCAAGCCTGTGTGATCCTAGGATTTTAATAATATAATCCAAATATAAAGGAGGGAATATCAGACCTTAAATTGTAAACACTTGTTTTATAGAAGGTTATGGATGACAGTGGAAACCCAAAATCAATTTGTAGAGTCCACACATGGAAGAAGCCTCTGATCCTAGTGGAGGGATGGGAATATCCCTGCTGTCAGACAGAGAGCATTGTGAAGTTGATTATGGCAGTTGTAGTTAGGGCAAAATACAATATCTTATCATTTGATCTCCCTTTAGACCCATATTAAAGCAGTTTCAGTTAAAAAAGAGTGAAGGGGAAATAGATGTGTAGTAAGCCCCTGGTGAATCCCCTCTGACCATTGATCAGGGATGTGAATAGCCTTACTAAAATGAAGAATGCATTGGAAGGTGGATTGTTGCAGATGCAGTTAGGTTAAAATTTATAATCCTATAATTTGATCTCCCTTATGATCAATTTAAATTTGTTCTAGCTTTTAATATTTTCTGCTTTCTCTTCAATTGAGGGTTTTTTTAATCTGTTTTACTTTGTTATTCTTGTTATTTTCTGTTCCTCAGTTTTTAATGTTTTTCTGTATACGAAATCCAGAATGGGTAAATCTAGAGAAACCGTAACTTGGGTTTATGGCACTGGAAATGGGAGTGGGGATAGGGAGATAATAACGATGAGTACAAGAATGAAGAAAATGATCTGAAATTGATTCTGGTGATGATTGTACAATCCTTT
>NW_022103906.1:57857326-57859108 GCF_000313985.2 Echinops telfairi | reverse complement strand
ACTAGTGCAGCCCCTCCAGCTCCAAGGCTCTGGCTCCATCAACATAGCTCCATGATGCTTGTCAACAGGAATGTCTCGCAGGGAGAAAATATGACCCTCCTCCAGGGAGGAAGACAGGAGTTCTCAGAATCCTCAGGAGAAGGCCATGCCCACACAGAGCCATCATTGGTTATGACCTGATTGACAGGCTAGACTCCACCCCTTTGCAAGTTGACAGGAGATTAGGTTAACTGCCACAGATATTTTCTGTTTTCTCTGATTGAAGTTTTTTTTGTGTCTTGTGTAGTCATTGTTGAGTTTTTTTGTTCGCTTGCTTACTTCCTGCTTGGATTTTGCATATTCTGCATATGACATCCAGAATAGGTAGACCTATAGAGACAAAAACTGGATGTGGGAGGATGGTGGGTAGATAGGGAACATACAACAATGAATATGAAAATAAAATGTTCTCAAATTGAGTATGGTGATGACTGCACAAATATTTTAATACGATTGAATTATTAAATTGTATAATACGTGGAGTATATGCCAATAAAACTATTTCAAAAAGTAAAGTTAGATTAAATAAAAACCATGAGCACCTGGTTCAATTTAATTACAATTCTTAAACAAAACAAGGTCCAGATATTTTCATAAACCAAGGGCACTCTATAATCTATATTACAGATTATGAACATAAACGAGGTGTAGAAAAGATAGGGCAACACAATCCATTAAAATATGAGGTGAAAAATGCATAAACCCTCAAAATGTAAGAGATTCTACTTTATAAATTTCTTGTTATTTTTAAGAAATGGTTTTATTCCCCCCAGAAATCCTCCTTTTGTTTTGAGTTCTCTTTGAATAACTTCTCTCCAGGTATTCAAATAATAACATAAAATCCTTAAGCTAATTAATTAATTATTAGTTATTGCAATTTGCTTTAATTAAAAATCAAATATGCAGCATGAGGTAGTTTTGGAGATCGTGTGGAGTATTGTAATACTAAACAAACAAAGGATGCATCCTTTCCAAAAAGTGTGGTAATCATTGCATTAATCTAGATAAGCTGGAAATTCAAAGTGATTTCCATACATATGCCTCAAGATATTCTGAAGCTGTTACATAATAACATCAATCCAATTAATTGACAAAGTTATAGTTGAAGGACATACATCAAAATAATTAAAACAGATGGTTGATTCGTGCTTTATGCTTTTGATCGGTAAGTTTTGTTAGGAAAGACTCATGCTTAGCTCAGAAGGGCTGAAAAGAATTCAACATTATCCTTCTATATTACCATGACTTACTTTTATTTTGCCCATTTCTCTCTGGAGCCTGGTGACTTAGTGGTTATGAGTTGGGCTGTGATCCATAAGGTCAGCAGTTTGAAACCACCAGGTTCTCCATGGGAGAAGACAGGGCTTTATACTCTGGGAAAGAGTGACAGTCTTGGGAACCCACAGGGGCAGTTCCACCGTCCTATAGGATCGCTAAGAATTGGAGTAGATTAGAGTAGTGATTCTCAACCTTCGTAATATCACACCCTTTAACACAGTTCCTCATGCTGTGGTGACCCACAACTATAAAATTATTTTCATTGCTACTTCATAACTAATTTTTCTATTGTTATGAAATGGGTGACCCCTGTGAAAGGGTCATTCGGCCAAAGGGGTAGAGTACCAGGTAGAGTACCCTGGACTAGATGGCAATTTACATGACCCAAACCTAGCACAATTTCTAACACATGGTGGAAGGATAATAAGTATATATTTTAAAGAAATTAATGAAAAATAGAGTCTT
>NW_022103906.1:57848541-57852716 GCF_000313985.2 Echinops telfairi | reverse complement strand
CATCAACAGCAAATTGATTGAGCAAGCCATGGTCAGCAACAGAATGAGTTATATGTAGTTGTAATAATAATAATAATAAGTAAAATGAAGAATGAGGCGTGTCTCTGTTCCGTTATGGAAAGGGCTTCATGTTATGAAGACACTAAAGCCAGGTACTGAAAAGAATATATAATAAAGAACAGAAAACAGGAATGGGCATTATGTGTTTGATGCTACATAAAGTAGCAAGAACTAAGGAAAGTGGGTAATTATAAATAAAAACAAAGATGGTTGCTGGGAAGTTGCTTCTGACTCACGGCCGCCCCACGTGGGGCTGATTAGAACGGTGGTCCCAAGGGTTTTCATGGTCGGGCCCTTTCAGAAACAGGTCACCAGGCATTGCTTCCGGAGTGCCCGAGTGGCTCTTCGTTTAGCTCTGACCTGCTAGCATGTCAGTTAGCAGCTGAGCTCTTTACCACTTATTCCAACCAGAGACCCTGAACTATAGATTCTGTTGCCCCTAAATCAGTCCCTGGTGTAACAGTGAGGGTCCCAACTGTCAGTCTTGAAGTTAGCAGCTGAGAGCAAACACCACTCAGGCCCCTTTTTAACTGTGGAGAGTAATTATATTGTTTTGTTTTGTCAAGCATGGGATAATTTTGAGAGTGAAAGGGGTCACCACTAATCATATGTACACCAAGTCAGGCATCACAGCTTGGGCCAGTGCCAGGCAAATGAGTCCCTATGGTCTCCTTACCCAGAAGAGTGAGGGGTGGGGCTTGCGGAATACCAGTCGAGTAATTGGGACAGGTGGGAGTGAGACATGAAAGTACAGCTTGTTATATTGTTTTGACTTTTGAATCATGCACAGGTTGCCTATTTGGAAACAACAAGAATTCAATTCATGGATAATGTGTCATCGAATTTTACTAGTCTGTAATAGTGAATAAGCCTTGAATGGGCCTCGGCTTTCATTTCGTCTTCTCATTTCGCATTTCTGCGGGAGAGGTTGCAGAGAAAACCTCTAAGATTTCCCCGTCATCTTCAACGACTGCAGTATCTTGGCCGGACTAGTTTTAGACAATCTCCCACCCCACCCTCCACTCCTATTTTAGAGGGGTTGAGGGGAGAAGGAAGGTGGGAGGTTGCCTCAAGCTTGGGTTACTGCAACACTTACGTGATTGCAGGCTGTGGGGATGACTTTTGAGGGCAGTTAATTTCTGTTTCCAAATCCGGATATTTCAGAGACAAAGCTCCCACAGGACACTGGGTTTCTGCCTGGACATAATTTTTGCGAAAGTGATTATTATTTATAACTGTTTATGCAACTGGCATAGTTCCACTGGAATTATGCTAGGAAAGTAGTAGAATGGACAGGAAGCTGACCGAGTATCTATTAGTTGGGGCCCTTTTACATGAATCTATTCACTAACAGACCAGAAAGGATCTTCCATCGGGCCTCTTCCTTTCTCTGGGTTTCTCCCCAGGTCTGCTTATCCCATTGAAGAAACTACAAGTAGTTTAGTTCATAGTTATCAGTTACAGTATGTCACTCTACTGAAGCACAGGCTAGGCCCTACATAATTTTATGGATCAACTCAAACAAGGATAGAAATCCATGCCAAGGAGAAGGGGAACATATGTATTTTTTGTTGCTATGCAATAAATTTTTTGTAAACTAATAGCTATTTTGAAAATATTTTCATCTCAACCCTTTAATCAGATGTTCCCTTCTATGTACATGATATTCAGACTTCACAGAATGCCATGCGGCTATGAATAACATGTGTGAGCACCATGGCCATTGTAAAGAGTCTATGTTTGAGAAAATATGAAATATAAATAAATAAGTTTGGGGGGTTTTGTTGTTGTTTGTTTGAGATGAACTTATTTGTCACTAAAGACTCCAAGTCCATTTCAATTTTACTTTTCCTCATTTTTTTGTTGTTAAAGCCACTCCCACACTATTTGGGCTTGAGGGATCAGGAATCTGGGGGGATTTTTAAAAAAAAGAAACATACTTTATTCATTGACATGGCCTATTTCAAGAAATGAAATCAACAATGATATCATATTAACCCTCCATACATGTGGTTTTTAAAAATAAGATCATTTTTTAAAACATCACAAAATAACAATATTTGGCATATTGCTCCCAGTCAATTATCCATGTAGCTCCAGAATTCTGGCTGACCTATTATGGTGGTTAGGTTCTGCGTCAGCTTGACTTGGCCAGGATTCTCAGGGGTTTAGTCGTTGAGGCCCCCTGAATGATGTGTGATCAACGTCCACTTTGCAGATGACAACATAAAGGTCTAAATAGTGTAGCAGTTTATCTATAGCTCAGAGGATGCATGTGGCCAAGATGGAATACAAAACCTTCATCCGCTACGCTCCATCCACCTCCTGCTGCTGCTCTGCCCCTTACTGTGAGGCCCCACATTTATCCCAGTTCATCCTCACATTCCTCATTCTACCCTGCTCCAAAGAAGCTCTGATGGCACAATAGATTAGCACTAGTTATTTAATTCTATTCCCAATTTAAGAACAATTAGTTCTTATGACATGGCCCTACTTGATGCTCAACCTCATGAGGAGACCACTGAGGCTGTGGGTGCTACAGCAAACTATAGTGAAGAAACTAGATAGTGCCCCACTATCAGAAAAAATAGTGTCTGGGGTCTTAAAAGCTTGTCTTCAAACAAGCAGTCATTTTAGTGAGGAGTCCAGCAAGTCCATGTAGAAGAAGCACATCAGTTTGTGTGATCTGAAAGTCTGTAAATAATAAAATCCAAATCTGAAGGAGGGAATGGTATCAGAGCTTAAATTGTGGACACCTGGTTTGCAGAAGGCTATGGATGAAAATAGAAGACAAAAACTCTTGTGTGGGGCCCACATATGGGTTAAGTCTCTGGAAAATCCCCTCTGACCATAGTTGGAGAATGTAAATAGCCTTTCTATCAGACAGAGAGCATTGTAAAGTTGATTTGGACAGATTTAACTAGGTTAAAATGTAATACCTTATCAATTTATCTCCCTGTTAACACATTTTAAAGTTGTTTCTTCTTTTTTTTTAAGTGAAAGGGAAATACCCATGGATTACACTTCTGTGATGTTATGAACAGCATGAACTTTGCTGCCAAGCAGTCTTGGACTTGAATTCTGGCCTGCTCCCTGCTAGCTGGGAGCAAGAAGCAAGTTATTTATGTCCTATCACCCCTCCCCCCCATTTGCTTATCTCTATAATGCCACACGCTTGAAGGTTTTCATATAAATTAAAGAAGAGAAAGCAGGCGGCATAGTGGTAGACTCATAAAACATCCATAGGTAATAAGCACTGTCTTCCCTAAAAAGCCCCACTGTCACCTTCTCAGATTCCTGTGGCATCTAGACCCTGGTTCTAATTCTTGCATGGTCAGTTCCTTGCCTCATTTTTCGCTCAGCCTGGCCTTGGTGAATTCCAGAAAGCAATGTCCTGTGGACTCTTCCAGCTTGAACCACCTGCCCCACAGGTGAATAGTTAATATGTCCTGGGCACAACTCAGGATACAAGAGTTCATTTTGGGGGGGGATCACAGAGGAGCTATGCAGATCCCATCTGAATCCCATCCCCTTCTTCACGAAGAGCTCAACTTCCCTCATACATTTATCTCACCTGAATAGAATGTGCCTCTGAGTGTCCAAAAACCATAGTGTGTGTGTGTGTGTATGTGCTTCAAAATTTTGTGCAAATGTGGAATTAAAGATAATAAAAATCTCCATGACTTTTCAAAAGCCCCCTGTTAGCACTCGTAAAGATTTATAGCCTTTCCTCTCAGACTCTAGTCATTGGAATTGACTCAGAGGCAGTGAGTTGTCCTTTGCTTCAGTCAAGGAAACAAAGAGGAATCTGGAAAATTATCTAATTACAAAGATGAACACAGATATCAGATGGTTGATGGCAAGTCACCTCCCACTCATGGTGATAGTACGTACAACAGGATGAAATATTTCCTGGTCGTGTGCTATCCTCTCGATGGCTGGCATGTTCAAGCCCACCAGCTTGTGTCAACTAATCTCACCCTTTTTGGCCCTCTCTTTCCCCAAACATGACTGATCTCCTCTGGTGACTGATCTCTCCCGATGACATGGCCAAGGAAGCATGGCAGGCCATCCTTGATGTGACCCATGAGGTGGTTTTTTTCCCTTTTTTTCCT
>NW_022103906.1:57831266-57847795 GCF_000313985.2 Echinops telfairi | reverse complement strand
GCTATACTTTTTGATAGCCGGGCACCATCAGCTTTCTTCGCCACATTTGCTTATGCACCCATTTGTCTTCAGTGATCCGTTCGACCCCTCATGATCACACAGGCTGATATGTTCTTCCAGTGACCCATGAGGTTTTTGTTGGTCAAGTTTTCAACAGTTTCATTGGCATATAATTCATACATCATACAATTCAATAGTTCAGTCACACCAAGAAGAGCTGTATCATCATCATCACCATAATGACTTAGAAATTTCTTGATTCTTGTACTCATTATTACTAGCTCCTCATTTTCCCCCAACCCTCCTACCACACACCCTGTCAAAATACATCAGCTAAAATCAAAACAGAAAATATTAAAAAATAAAACAAATTCAAAAGGATAATAAAGAAGATCAAATGATAGGGTGCTAAATTCTATGATAATTGCATCGGTAACACCTCCCTTTCCAATGCAGTCTGCATGTTAGCAAGGCTATTCATATCCCTGGTCCATGGTCAGAGGGGATTCACCTAGGGTGTAATCCACATGTATTTCCTCTTCACTTGGGTTTCGTAAACTGAAAACGTTTTTAAATGGGTCAAAAGGGAGATCAAATGATAAGATATTACAGTTTGACCTAACTACGTCTGCCGTAATTGACTTTACAATGCTGTCTGATAACAGGGTGATTCTCATCCCTCAAGTATGATCAGGGGGGCTTCCCTGAAGGCTTACTCTACATGTGGACCCTGCAAATGGACGTTGAACTTTCTCCGTCATCTAGAGCCTTCTGCAAACCAAGTGTTCACAATTTAAGTTCTGATACTATTCCCTCCTCTTAATCCTTTCGATTTGGATTATTTTATTTAAAATCCTTGGATCACACAACCTGATTTGCATCTTCCATGTGCACTTAGTTGATGCCTCACTTAGATGGCTGCCTGTTCAAAGACAAGCCTTTAAGATCTCAGATGCTATTCTTTCTGATAGGCAGGCACCATCTAGTTTCTTCACTACGTTTTGCTCCAGCACACCATATCTTCAGTGATCCTTTCCTAAGGATGAGCAGTAAGTAGTGTAATGTCATAAGAACTAATTGTTCTTTGATTGGGGCTAGAATTAAGTGCAAGCCCCAAATCCATTCTTACATCTATGGCTTATATGTTTCTGGCTCACCTTAGAAACATTTGTCATTTTATGTTACATTATATGTTATTTTATGTTAGAGAATATTATCAATCAACATTTGGGGGCATCACTTCCATTGCCATCAAACCAACACTGACTCACAGCGACCCTCCGGGGCAAGGTAGAACTGCCCCTGTGAATCTCTAAGCCTACACATTTTCACAGGGGAAGAAAAACTCATTCTTTCCTTGCAGAGCTGACTGGTGGTTTCGAACTGCTGACTTTGTGATTAGCAGACCAACGGTAACCATGAAGTATTGACGATGTCATTGGATTAGTCAATGGCATAGAATTTTAAACATTGTTGAGAAAAGGAAATTATATGATTATAGGACAGCAGTGAATCTCAATCCATGAATGGCTGATTTGTCCAGATTAAACTCTGCAGTGACTAAATACGATTTACACAAAAAACCTGAGTTGACAATAAGGCAAAATGTCCAATAATCTGGTAGGCATGCTCTGCTGCTGGGAATGAATACTATTGGGGAAAAGAATTTTGAAATGGATCTCCAGGCCATTTTTTTCTATCCTATCTTAGAACCGAAGCTCTGCTGAAACCTTTCCAGATGGGCAGCCCAGCTAGCCCACTATGACACCCTGGAAGACGGGTCATGGGGAAAAGAATGAATCAGCCCTTCTATAGCCACCCGTAATCACACCAGACAAGAAGTTCGTTGCTTGGGAATTATTGTCAGTGAGGTAGAGAGGGTCAGTGCTGCAGGCCAGGATGGCTAATTGAGGGACGATGGGGATGTTGGAGCAGTCGAGAAGGGATTATATGAAAGAGAATCGGACCATTTCCTAACCTTTTCACCAGTTCTTCCCCTTTCTTTTGCCTCTTCCCATGAATTCCATGTTCAGAGCCCAGCTCTTTCACAGGGCTTCTCTACTCTGCTGAACCAGGACCACTCCTCCTAGTGCTTGTCCTTAATCTTATCTGTTCATGGTAAACACTGAAAAAAAAACCCCACACAAAACAAGCAACTTCTTGGATCATGGACACCTAGTGAAACTTTCTTGAACAAATGGCTTAAAGCCCCCACACTTCTTTGAAACTAAGCTGACACATAATTTGATCCCACAGAACTCGGGAAGGCCATGGAATCTAGTATATGTGGAACACACGTTCTCCTTCATAGGCACTTGGTGAAGGAGGATCTTGTTGAATTTGAGAAGGAACCAGAGGGCCTATAAATCCTCCCTATCGATACACAAAGCTCCAGGTAGTTCGGACACACTTGGAGTAAAAGAGTGCTCAGTACCTTTGGAAGCAGTTTACCTTGCTCCTGGGCCAGCAGTTTTACAGAAAAACCAGTTCATTTGCTATGCCTTGATCCCAATAATCTTTTGTGCATGTGTAGTGAGAAGACTGTTAGCCCCTCTCTACTACTCTAAGAGAGTGGGTGTGAGATTAGCTACAAGATAGTGTATAGCTGGAAAGATTATGCACCAGCTCCTGAGAAGCCGTGGGGCTCATCACGAGGCTCAGTCTACACTTGCCAATTCAAGCAGTCTCTACTCCTCGGTTCCTTCAAGAATATTAAAATAACTTAGAAAGGAGGAAGAGACTGTGGACTTAAATTATAGGAGAATGATTTTCTATCACGTTCTTCAATGAACTTTCAGAGTTATGATTCCATTTATATCTCTCTTAGGTATAGACCAGGCCTTTGCCCAGAGAATTGCTGTGGCCGAGTCTAGCCTAGAACTAACTCAATGTTCTGAATTCAAGACTAGTCTTCCTTCTCCCTAGTCTGGCCTCCTGTGTGGGTCTGAAGGGTACTCTCTTGCCCAGTGAGAACGGCGAGAATTGTCTCACTGACAGAATTGCACATTTTACTCCTTACTTGACATTTGGAAAGATGACCTGTGCTACACTTTCAAAAGTTTCTTTTCCTAGTATTTCTGAAGAACTTGAAGCTTGGCCAGGGACAAAAGTAGCCAAAGGCTGTGTGTTCCCTTTGCACGAGTTATTCAGTAAACAATTGCCAAGCCTGGGTAAATACAAATACTTTCCCCAAACTAGCAGGAGTGCATTAGAAATTGGTCACTGTTCATCCTTGCCTTTATGTGTGTTTTTCAGATACAGGGGTTAACAGTCTCCTGCTTTACAGGACTTATAACAGGTAAATATTTAATAGGACTGAAAGTCACGAGCAAAGTTCAGCCTGGTCCTCAACCTTCACTTTGACCCCTACACTCTGTCCTTTAAACACACCAAACCTATAGGTTCAACTGTAGTCTGATCTCTGGCACTAATCCCGACTACAGGCCTAATGAGCTTACCCCAAAACTGTGGCACCCCTTTCTGGTCCTAACTAGGTGTTTTGTTCCTTGGTGCCTAAAATTGATCCTCCATTTTGACCTGATAGTTGGACTTCTGTCTTGTTTTCTTGTACTACAATGTTTGTTTTTGTCGAGTATCAGATCTCAGATGGCAGACACCCTCCTGGGGACAGGAGTTCTGCTTCCAATTCCTTCTCTTGGATTCAAATGACCATTGACTGTACCACCTCTTTCTGCAAGCACAATCTTCAGAGACTTTGCTCTTTCTCCTAGATCTTATCATTCCCTGACCTCAGTTTCCTCTGACTCACAGTGAGTGTGAAGAGGTAGGGAAAGGTAGATCTAGAAATACACTAAAAAACAAAACAAAAAACCCACAGCCATTGAATTGATTCTAACTCATAATGACTTTAAAAGACACAATAGAACTGCCCCCTTGGGTGTCCAAGGCCGCATTCTTTGTGGGAGGAGATTGCCACAGTTGTCTGCCGCAGCGTGGCTGCTGGGCTCAAACCACAAACATTTAGTTTGGTTAATAGCCAAGCACTTAACCATTGCATCACCAGGGCTCCTAAGATTCAGTCAACTCCACATTTATACAACTAATTTACACAATGAATGAGATAGAAAGCCACTTTTCTTAAGGCACAAGCATACATACTCTTGCCATATGTGCAGTTCCAGTGTGGTTAAAACAAAATAAATTTAGTTGTCAAATGCTACCAGCCAAGACCATCCCAAGAAAAATCAGGACCTAAGAAAAGAGATGAGGCTAAGTGCAATGGGTACCCTCATTACCCTTTGCTCCTGAGCCAAGTCTTGTCTGACTAATTTTCAACATAGCATTCCAAGTAGTCGGAATCCATTGATCTCAAGATGAAACTTATTGCTATCATTTTACTGAGCGAATCCTACTGTGTATGCCCATTGACCACAAGTGCATTAGCTCAAATCTGTCTTCATTATCTACTGCTGCCCCCAACAGAAATACCACACGAGGACGACTTTAACAACCCAAAATTTATTCTCTCACATTTTAGAAGGCAAGAAGTTCAAATTCAGAAATGGCAGCTCTAGAGGAAGGCTTTTTCTCTGTGCCCCCTGAAGGAAGATCCTTGTCTCCTTTTAACATCTTTGGGCCTGATGTCCCTTAGAGATCTCCATTTATCTTGGCTTCATTCTCCTGCTTCTAGGATATTCTCAATCCAGGGACACTGCACCCAAAGGACTCCCTCTCTTCCTGCAGATCTTGGTGTACTTGTTTAATCCCTTTGATATCTCAAAGGAGATGGGATCAAGATATAGCCTCATCTTGTAAACTGTATCTTGCCTCCTTAACATAACTGCCTCTAATCTTGTTTCACTAATATCATCAAGGTTAAGACTTACAATGCATAGGATAATTGCATCTGTCACAAATGTGGAGGACAATTACACAATGCTGAGAATCATGGCTTAGCCAGTTTAGATGTAGCTTAGGGAGACACAATTCCATCTATAATGGATGAAACTAGATGTAAACCAAAGACACCTTGGATCAGGAATGGCTCGCATCCAAGGACAGCATGTGCCTAGTTGGGAGTTCGGGGAGAAGGCAATGGGGGCACTGTTGCCTTTTCTCTATCCCCTTCTGATGGTTATATGCAAGTTGGAGCCTGAAGTCACTTTTAGACCCAGCTGACGTGGTCCCCCTGTCTCCCCTGTGTGACTGGACAGCTATATCCTGTTTGGGGATGACAAAAGCAAGTGCCCTGCCAACTCCCTGGTTTGGCACAACTATGTCCTAGGTACTGTGTGGGTGAGGGCAAGGTGAAAGCAGATGTCTAATGAATATATCTAACTTGCTAATTTTTGGCATCTCTAAAATTTTAAAAAAGAAGTGATTTTATTCCTTACACTTAGCTAATCTTTTTTTTAACACTTGGTTCATCTTATTGACTGACTTTCTATTTGCAAAATGAACATAGTAGCTTTGCGTAGAAATATGTATTTCAGTTTCCTTGTCTAGCCCTCCTGTTTGTTATTTGTTCAGAAAACCTGAGTTTATTTTTTAAAATCACCAACCATCATCACCAAATCCTGTCCATTCCTGCTTAGGATTAAGCAGAGCATTGGATGGGGTAGTGTGGGCAGCATGGGGACGGCTTCTCACCTACATGTGCACATTAGCTTCTCATGTCAGTCTTGCCCTAGAATGGCAAGTGGTAGTACAAAAACATTTGCTTCTTCCACAGCTGCCTTCTTGCAAGGTACTTTGGACAGGTGTTGTTATTTCACAATCGAGGAAACTAAGGCCCAGAGAAACTAAAGGGCTTGTCTACGATCTCATGATTAGATGGGGTTGGAAACAGAATCCAGTCCCCTGCTGTCTTCTGCTGTTCTCAGGAGACCTGTAGCTATGACAGTTCTGCCCTGACCTGCTCACCCTTGCTTTCCACACCATCTCCAGAGGACACATTTCAACACACTGAACATCAGGGCACACCAGGGATGCATCTAGATCACCACCCACTCCCAAATGAAACTGTTGCCTTAACGAAGCACTTCTCTAGGGAAATCAGGTGAAGGACCACAATCACAGATCATGCAGGAGGGAGATGAAAGAGATTTTTCATCCTCTGTGTTGCTAGAACATGCCTCTATACAGAGGAGGGGATCAGACTGACAATTCCCAAGGGAGGTGCATTTAGAAGTTCACTTGGATGCCCATCGGTGGTCAATCAAGACAGTTTCTTACCCACCACTCACTGACAGTGATATGAACAAATCAAGGGGTCTCTCTAGGGTCTTGGTCTGTAAAAGGAGAAAAAAAAAGAAAGCTCATCGAATAGCGTAGCTGCTAGGATGAATGGAGATCATATATCTTCAATATACAATGAGCTTCTGTGACAGTTTCACCATTATTATTAGACTGTTGGCAGTCAGACTGTAAAATAATAGGTAGTTTCTGATTTCTTCTAAAGAGATTATATTCTAGGAGGATTATAAACTATTTGAGAGGGGTTTCAAAAAGTTCATGGAAAAAAATAGAATTAAGAGATAATGGAATCTCTCAGTGAACTTTTTAAGCACCCCATCTTTAGCTGGAAATGCTTTTAAAACAACTGCATTCCTGAAGAATTTGCATCCAAATATCAACTAATTCAAATATATTTTTCCAATAGTTCAACTCAAAATACAGTGAGCAGTATGTCCTTGGCGTGCATAAATCCACAACCAGAGGCGCATTTGTTTGTTTTCATGCAGTTTAAATTTTTTCCTACCACGATCTTTTATTTTACCATCCTTTGCTAAATTCACAGCGCTGTAGATCATGGCCACAGCCCTGTTGGCACAACAGGTACACGTTGGACTGCTAACCACAGGAAAAAGAAGACTTTTTATTCCTGTAAAGAGTTACATTCTCGGAAATCCACAAGGGCAGCTCTACCCTTTCCTACAAGGGTCACACGAAGTCAGAACGGACTCAGGGAGCTTGTTTTTTTTCTTTCTTCACTCTGTAGCTCATGGCCAAGGCCAAAGCTTCGTTGTATTCACATTAATGTATTTCACAGTTCACAGCACATTTTCAGCACCACAACTTAATGAAAATGTAGATGGCACTGTTACAGGACAGAAAAGATATTAAATGATTAAAGCAATGAATGTTAAAATAACCGCACTAGGAAGGAAAACCACAGAGTATCGCTACAAGATCATAGATACCTATATCAGGTAAAAATATCAAAATGCAAAGGTAGTATTTCTGGACATATCTTCCTTCGAAGTCTAAAGGCAGGCTTTCCATCTCTGTAGCACTTCCCCAAAGAATTCTGCATTCTTCAATTTACACCATAGCAAAATGGAAGTTTGGACAACCTTGAAGGACTACAATCTTGTTCCTTTAAAATGTTGTTGTTGTTGTTTCAGTTAGGGAAACAAAAAAATCATCTGAAGGGGCAGGATGGAGGCTGTAGGGTGGGTAGAGTGAGGTTTTCCAATGAAATTCTCAAAGGACAGATCTTACTACTCTTGAAGATTAAGTGGGAGAAAAAAAGTCTTGGAGCAACTTTCGTAGCTTTTTCTCATCAATGTAGTTTTCAACTTTCTTAAAACTTCCGTCTAATAAGCCTCTGGTGTCAGTGTGTGTCTTTTGAGAAAATCTATCCAGATTACCCTGTTGGAATTCCAAGAAAAGTCTCCATATTCTCCAAGCTGACCTCTCTGCCTTGAATTTATATTGCTCAATAGGGCTCTTTGGAAACTTGTTTTTTGATTGGAACTTCCTGTAGAAGAAGATCAGAGGAGAATTGATATATTTGAATTATGTTGTTGGTGAAGAATATAGAAAGTACCGTCGACTCCCAGAAGAACAAACAAATTCTTCTTGAAAATACAGTCAGAATGCTCCTTAGCCGTGCAGATGATAAGACTTTGCTTCACATACTTTGGACATGTTAGCAGGAGAGACAAGTCCCTAGAAAAGGGCACCATGCTTGATAAAATGCAGAATCTGAAAAAAGAAATAACAACAGCGAGGAAGGGGAAAAAATGAGGAGCTGATGCCAAGGGCTCAAGTAGAAAGCAAATGCTTTGAGAATGATGTGGGCAACAAATGTACAAATGTGCTTGACACAATGGATGGGGAGTTAGTTTATTGTACCAACCTGGCCGATAAACACATGTGGGGTTAATTGAAGGGTGGGAAGATAAATGGCTCCGTAAGCCTCGCCTTTCGAGCTCTTGGGTCTCTTGCTTTCTGATGGTCGGACCAGGGTGCAGCTGCCTTAACCAGTTCCCTGCTTCAACTGGCAAATCTCACTTCCTGCAAGACATCCCCAAGGAGAAGCCACATGGACCTACCCCGATGTAGCCCTGAGTGCTGGAGCAGCCGTGTGGAGACCCCTGCCAGCGCTGAGATGCTTACACGCTCACTGATTTGGCTTTCCTCCTGCAGTCGGCATCATTGTGTATATTTTGTGAGATGGAGCAGGACTTTGTGGACTGGTGTCGGACATATGGGTTAATGTTGGACTTGGTTTGGGCAGCACTGGGTTGGGATGTTTACTTGATATGCACTCAACCTTTATATAAACCTCTCTCTTACACATATGAGTTTCTGTGGATTTGTTTCTCTAAAGTACCCAGACTAATACAGATGGACATATGGATTGTGATGAGAGTTGTATGAGCCCCCAATAAAATGATTTAAAAGAAAAGATGAACTGAAAAAACAAAACAAAAAGCTGATATCCTGAAAGTCAGTTTATTATTTCATAAGTTGGTACTTAAATAAGAACAATAAAAGGGGTACGCAAAACTCGATTATGTTATGTGTTTTAAAATGTTGATGAAAAATATTAAATAATACCTGACCAAAAAACAATAAAACTGTCATTTAAGATTACAAAAAAAGAAAGAACCACAACCCAAACCAAGGCACAATGGCTCCAAGAAACAAGCATGGGCTCAAACAGAACCACGATGGTGCAGATGGTGTCAGACCGAGAAGGGTTTCCTTCGGTTGGACATCAGGTCACTCGCAGTTGGAGCTGGCTCGGCGGCACCTAACACCCCAAAAGAGATGAAAACAAGCATATGACTGAGAACATGTGTCTGCAGTCCCTACTGATTGCAGACGCACATTCACCATTGTTTGCTTAGAAGAATCCTGTGTCTGGATGAACTCAAACTCTACGCCCGTATGGTCCCCAAAGAACCAGTGGTGGTTCATGAGTAGAACTCTTGCTTCCTAGGAAAGAGACTCAGGCTCAATTCTCAGCGAATGCACCCATGCACAATCACACCATCCCCTCTCAGTGAAGGCTGGTGTGTTGCTGTTATGCTGAATGGGTCTCAGTGGAATTTCCAGATGAAGACAGCCTAAGATAAAAGGGTTAAGAGATTTACTTCGAAAACTCAGCCAATGAACAGCCTATAGATCACAGTGGTTACACCTGCCACCAATCTTGGGGATGGCGCAGGACTCGGCAGAGTGGAGTTCCATGTTGTGTGGGGTCACTGTGAGTCCGAGGCTGACCTCACAGTAGGTAACAACACGGTCCAGTCACCAGAAGTGCTTTCAAGAGCCACTGTCGTTCAGAGTGAAGTTCTCCCACTATACTGAGGAAGGCCGTCCCCAGCAAGGCTTCAACTCGATTGAAGCTTCACTTTATCTTCTGGTTTAGTATGCCATTCTGGACAAATCAGACAAATCTGGAAAATTCTGCACTGTTTCCAAGCTTCCCTCCCAGAATAGTTTGTTGCTACTATCCCTATCATTGTTTCATATTTCATAACTCAAATTTATAGGGACTATGAGTGTTCATATGAGAGCAGATTAACAGAACAAACAGCATCCCAATGGCCTTCAAGTTCACAGAATAAAGGTGGGAAAACAGCTGTGGTGGTGGTGGGGGATACTTCTCAAAGGGAATGCATTGAACGAAACGTGCATTTTGAGTATGCTGGAATAGAACATAATGTGGAATGCACTGAATAGAAAATATGTTCTAATGACTATCATATGCCAATTCTCTGATGCCACTGGAAATTGCTCAATTTCAGAATCAATAGTTGTCCTGATTGCTGCATTTTTGAAAGGACCTTGAATCGTTTCTATTTTGAAAGGCTCTGCGTTCATCCTTTAGACTTCTTGCTGAGGCCTGGTAAGCACCCCGATCAGCGGGCTCACTCCTCAAAGGGCAGGAGCTGTTCTACCAGATATTTCTCTGGGAGCCCAGAGCCCAAAGCCGACTTTGTCACACACATCACCTTCATTGTGCAATATTTCACAACAACTAAAAGTAACCCTTGATATTTGCCTGAAAGAAGCTTGACATAGGCAATCGGTCTTTGGTTGCCAAAGGATACATTAAATCCTTCTTGGGGTTTTGTTTAAATACTCGAATTGATCATTTAGGTTACTTAAACTGACCCCCAAATGTATTTGTATCCTGAATGGGCCATTAGAAATCTAGGCTTTAAAACTGACAAAATTCTTTCTCTGCTTCAATTAGCACCTCCTTCACTTTAATGAACAAATATTTATTAAGTTCCTGCTAGGGAACCTTTGATTTTTCCCTATTTAATAACTCAATGAATTCTCTAGTATCCTGTGAGAGAAAATATTTTCCTCTACCAAATCATCTTAAAATATGTTTAGTTTTCCATCTCCCATTTGCACTAGCTAAAGGTGTTTGTTTCCCCTACAAGTTATCCAGCCTAATGTCTCTCCAGTCATGGTGACGCCATGTTTGCAGAGCGAAACTTCTCCACAGGCCTCCTAGGGTTGTCAAGGCTGTGAACCTTTGGGTGCACCTCTGAGTGGGTTTGAACTGTCAGCCTTTTGCTTAATAGTTCAGCGATTAACTGGGCTACCCATGGAGCTGCGGTAGCCATGAGTAGGAACTGACTCTATGATAACTCTTTGGTTTTGCTGCTGTTCGTTTGTAATCTCTTCGGAAAGGCCTGGCAATGTACAGCCAGGAAAGTTCTGTGGAGCACAATGTATGCCATGAGTCTGAATCCACAAAGCTGTAACAGGCTCAGGACTCTTTGGCAGAGCTAAATTCTACCAAAGTGAATTTCCGCTTCCATGTTATAAATTCAGATTCACAGGACAAGATCATAGACTTGTTCGTATAGTGCTTCCCAAACTGACGTGTGCATCAAAATCACATGGAGGAATGGAGGAATATTTGTGTAGTATATATGGGTGTATACGAGGGACTTCAAAAAGTTCATGGGAAAAGAATATCACTCCAGTCTTTCTGAAATAGAATCTTCTTCGGGTGTGGGACCAGGAATCCACTCCTGCGGGATTCTGTTGTTGTTGTTGTTGTTGTTATTGTTTAGTACAGTTAATATGCCATTATCTTATAGAACAGCGGTTCTCAACCTGTGGGTTATGACACCTTTGGGGGTTGAACAACCCTTTAATAGGAGTTACATGATTCATAACAATAGCAAAATTACAGTTATGAAGTAGCAATGGAAATAATTTTATGGTTGGGGGTCATCATAACATAAGGAACCATATTAAAGGGTTGCGGCATTAGGAAGGTTGAGAACCACTGTTACAGAATCTCATTTTGGAACTACTGACTTTAACCCATAAGGAACTGGAAGATCATGCAATTAGTGGCAGAGCTAATTGTCACAACTCACAGTCCTGTTTCAGTCCAAGCCAGTTTCTGCTACAGCAGATAGTCTTTGGGTTTAAAGTGGTAACTATCTCTCAATGACTTCCAAATGGAGTTTTGGTCATATCTATTTTCTTCCTTTCCCTTAGATCTCATTTTTGTTGAATCCATTGGATCTCAAGTTGCTTAATCACAAGGAATTTTTTTTTTCAGAAGTGAAAATAGCAAATCTCATTGTAAGTGCTCTGCAAAAAGAGCTACTAAGACCTAGTTCCTTTCCACTAGGAGCTTGTCACATGTACCCACCATTGTTTGCTGAAGACTCACTATTAGGCACAGTTTTATGCTAGGAACGCTGGGGAGATAAGAATTGAGAGAAAAATATTTGTTCTGAAGTAAATTCAGAAATTTCAATTGAGGAGAGGTAAGCCAAACGCATAACAAGCTAACTAAACCAATTTGCACAATAGTACGTTCTCTTCTCAGGGTATAAGTAAACTTCTGTCACACACAAATGCCCAAGTACTTCATATAAATTCTGGTTGGTGCCTCCAGGGTCCCCCTCTCCTTCCGTCTTTCAGTGTCACTGTCTTCAACATGTGACTTCCATAGTCATCCAATTCTGCATCAAGCGGGAGTGGGGGGGGGGGGAGGGTGGGGGGGTGGGAGTGGGGAGGGAGGGGGAGCGGTGTGGCCATGTACCCAGGAAGAAGAGCAGATGGGTTTGATGAAAACTCATTCATTTCCACCACACAGGATTTTCACTTTTTATCAGTAAAGGACGAGATCATCTTGAACAGTCTGTTCTCCCCTGGTCCTAGGTTAAAGGAGAGGCAAAGAGACGCCATAGACTTGGAGCAAGGATGAGTGGTCTGAGCCAACCAAGTCAACTGTAATGAGAGGCTTGCGTAGAGGAACAGCTGGGGTCCTCTGTTCCCAAGGCTGGGGATACTTGTAGGGTTAGGTTTCAGAGGACTTGGAGCCAGATTTCCCAAAATTTTAGGACAAAAATCAAAGGGCTTCTCATCTGGATTTGAAGTTAGTTAAACTCAAACTCAAATTCACGGCCAGGGAGTCAATTCCTGCTCATAGCAAGCCTACGGGACGGAGAAGAATTGCCCCTGTGGGTTTCTGAGCCTGTAATTCTTTAAGGGAAGAGAAAGCTCCTTAAGATCGAACTCTAATGTTTTGTGTATGGAGTTTTATTCCTGGCATTAATTCATGACTTCCTTTGAAGATAGCCGCAGTGGCTCCTACAGCTTTAATGTGTCTATCCTTAGGGGTCAGCCTAGGAGGCGGTGTCTGTGAGACCCCATGTGAGCTCTAAGTTATCTGTTAAAAGTATTCAAAACCTATTAGAGTCCATAAATTTAGAGTGGTCAAAGGTTGGAAGAAGAGAGTCCCCGGGTCTATTCTGTTCAAGCTGTTGAAGCAAGACACAGATCCAACAGGGTCACAGGGCGAGCTTAGGGGGCTGAAGTTAGGACAGCGCCTTTGATAGATTCAATTTAGACTGCTTTATGGTTCTCTTCTCAGAGCCCTTGGCTGTAAGGTGGTTCTTCTTTTGGGGATTCCCTTAATCATTACGATGCTCTCAGCTGAATTTATACTCGCACTTTGCAGAGACTTACACAGGCATTAGGTGCTAATTTTTCTTCTGTTCGCCTCTGCTACCTGTACTTTCCCTTTCTTCTTTTTTTCTTTTCTTTTATATTGTTGCATTAGGCCTGGTTGAGCAGAGAAACAAATCCCGTGACACTCATATATATGTGTAAGAATGAGCTTTATATCAAGAAGTAATTGTATACCAGGAAACCATCCCAGCTCAGTCCACTCAAGTCCTCAAGTCCAACATTAGTCCTTAAGTCCCTCTTCAGACTCACGAGCCACATGCAATGATGCAGAATGCAGGAAGATCACAGGCTGGTGGGTGAAAAGTCTTGTGGATCCAATGGCTCTGGAAGCATCACAGGGTTCTGGCAGGTTTCGGTGAAGAAGGGAGGTTCCCAGGACCCTCCTTTTGAGAAGCTCACACTCACAAAGAGGCACCATCAGGCTGTGGCCTGTTTGATAGGCTAGACTCCAACCCTACATTTTTAAATCTTCAAGTTGACACAAAATTATGCAACTACCACACTTAAGGTTTAAGTTTTGGTAAATCAGAAATTTAAGTTTCATAAATCAACCCAAACAAACAAACAAACGCACTGCCATCAAGTCAATGCTAACTCATAGTAAATTCAACCAAAAATGTGAATGTTGTTATATCACCCCATGCCCTTTTCTAATGGGTTATTCTATGCATAAATAAATACACTAAGTTAAAATACACTGAGAATCCAAATAGTTGAACATAGCAGTTCTATCTGTGATATTCTTTAGTCCAAAAAGAACCAGAAGCTAGAGAGAAGAGAAACGATTGAAATTATCAAGGAGGTTGTCTTGCTTGGATCCACAACCCATGCTCATGGATGCAGCAGTCAAGAGACCAAAGGATGCCTTTCATGGGGTAAATCTGCTACATTAGACTTCTTCAGTGTTGCAAACACAGGGGAGCTCTTTGAGGATGCTGATCCAAGCCATGGTATTTCCAGTTTACCTTATATGCATGTGAAAATTGGACACAAGACCAAAGAAGAAGCGATGCATCTGAATTGTGGTGCTGGTAAAGAATCTTGAAAGTACTACGGACTGCCAAAAGAACAAACAAATCTGTCTTGGAAAAAAGTGCAGCCAGAATGCTCCTTGGAGGCAAGGGTGATGAGACTTCATCTCACATACTTAGGACATGCTGTCAGGAAGGAGAGACCAGTCCCTGGAGAAGGACATCAGGCTTGGTAAAGCAGAGGGCTAAAAAGTCCAGAAAATCCCTCACAAGATGGATTGCCACAGTGACTGCAATAAGGGAACAAGCCTAGGAAGCATTATGCGGATGGCGCGGGACCAGGTGGCATTGATGTCCCGTTGTGGGTAGGGTTGCTATGGGTTGGGACTGACTCCATGGCACCTAACAACATCAACAACAACAACAAAATAACAAACATAGCTCCTGAAGAGAAAAGCTGCTTGGTTTTCACAGAGACAATAGAGCTCAAACCCATATTGAAATATTCCTCAATTAGCAAGGCTCTTTCTCTGTTCTCAAAGTCCGTGTATCCCCATTACTATGGCAAGCGTTATGGCGCATATTCTGATGTTCTCCTTGTGAGGTCTACTGGAATCATGAAAGCTCTTTCTCTCTATCTTTGCTTTCTCATTCTTGGTTTGAGGATTTAGAAGGCCTTTCTTATAAAAGGAGAAGAGAAGAAAGTTTATTTTGTCACATTAAACATAAATATCTACAACAAAGTTTTGATTAATTCAAAGCTGAAATATCTGCAACAAAGTTTTGATTAATTCAAAGCTGAAATATCTGCAACAAAGTTTTGATTAATTCAAAGCTGAAATTCAGATATGCTGATGGGAATTTAGGAGATCGTCCTTGTGCTAGGAACAGGCCACAGCACCTTATAATTTTGATAAATTAAAGGAAAATTGAGCAACCATCTAGCCATATTCCTGATATGCAGGAAGCTCATGGGCAGAAACTCCAATCCTGTCCAAAACACATGGACTCTGCTTTCTGTGACAGACACGGGACAAACCATAGGCCCCCACCAGATATTATATTCACAAATGAGAAAGAGCAAAGCTTGAAAGGAACCTAGCAATAGGCTGGGCCTGGACTCTGTATGCACACAGCTGTGAATGATGGGCCCTGATAACCTCCATTGTGGACCCAAGCACCCCAGGAAAACAAGATCTGGAAGGTAAACATTGAAGAACAGCTTGCCTGGGAGCTTAAATCTCTAGGATGAGGAGCCTGCTAACAGGGCTAGGCTAGAGTGGAGAGACAGGGTAGACTGGATAGAGAAGGAGTTTCTGTGTAAGCTGGAGCCAGGCTGGAGCAGGAGCATACAACAGACACCTCAGGGGCCATCAGAAGCCATGAAGGGTGGGATTGATGCCAACAGCTACCTAGCTCCATGAGTTAGAAGGTGGATTACTTTGATGGGCTCAGCTAATGGCTGAGGAATGACCAAAGCAGCAGGACCTCCCCAATGATTTGTGATATTGCTTAGTAATTTGCTCACTCGGGGACTCCTAATCCTGGGTTAGATGTTGAGCATGAAAAGAGCAGAGTAGACAGAGATAAGCCCACTGGGAGGAACATATGCTAGGCGAGCGTCCTCCACACATTAAAGGATCAAGGAATGCCCCAGCTACTGACCCAGAAGGAATCAACATGACTGAGACCGTAATTTGGAGTTTTAGCCATTAGAACTGTGAGAAAATACATCTCTTTGCTTTAAAGACGTCCGCATATGGTATTTGTGTTGTAGTAGTACTAACCACGTAAGTATTGAAAAAGAGGAAGACCTTCAACAGGATGGATTGACACAGCGGCTGCATCAATGGCCTCAAACAGAACCATTGTGAGCATAGGACCGGACTGGGCAATGTTTTGTTCTGTTGTACATAAGTTCACTGTCAGTTGGACGTGACTCAATGGCACCTAACAACAACAACAACAACAACAACAACAACCAGACCATCAATCAATTAAGACAGTGCCCGTACTCTGCTGTGGAATCCTCACAATTCCCCAGGGAAGGGATTCCGGAAGCATGATTTATCACCATCCATTTCCTTGGTCTGAAATGTGTAACCCACAGCTCTCAGACTTTGGGATCTCCAAGATAAGTATATTTGTACAAAATATAAAGAACGCGTATTGTTTCTATTAGGCAAAATAAAAGGAAAAGATTATAATAATGTCATCTATTATCACTTTGATTTCAGAAGATAAAGAAAAAACATGACACTCCCCAAGTAGAAAGTGCATGATAGCAAACCAAAGCTCTTCTGAATGTAGGACATTTGACCTTTGAGGAAACTTTTTTTTTTT
>NW_022103906.1:57828608-57830008 GCF_000313985.2 Echinops telfairi | reverse complement strand
TTTTTGTTCTGATGATGCCTTACACCTGATCCCTTCGACACCTCGTGGTTGCATAGGCTGGTGCATTGCACCGTTCTTATAACCATCCATACATCAATTATATCAAGCATATTTGTCCATATGTTCCCATCATTATTTTCTTTCTTTTTTTAAATATCCTTATATTTACTGTGATGAAAATATACACAAAAACTTCACTAATTCAAATGAGCAATTAAGTGACATTGATTACATTCTTGATCTTATGCAAGCTCTATTGCTAACACTTTCAAAATAACTCCACCATAATTAACATAAAACCAATGATTATATTTTCTAACCATTTACTTTCTATTTGAGCCCTTGGTATCAGCTCCTCTTTTTACCCTCCCTCCCCGCCTGGTGATCCCTTAACAAATTATAGATCATTATTCTTTTCCTATCTTACACTGCTGTCTCCCTTCCCCCATTGGGAAAACTTTCTACCTTGTCCTCACTTCTCTAATGTCATCTCAGAACGTGAAAATTTAATCACCAGCATCTATCATGGGCTGACTTCTGATACTTACTACCATACCCATCTATTTTTTTTTTCTGGCCCGCCCCGACACCCCTGGCCCCGCCCAGCCATACCCATCTATTTTTGTCTGGAAAATTCCTACCCTTCCTTTAGATCAAGTTTGAATGCTGTTTTCTGAGTGAATAGGCAATCTCTGTCTCCTCTAGTCAGCTCGCCTCTGAGTTTATATCTTTATTATAATTTCACACACACACGCTTCACAGAGTTCATGGAAAATCCCATTATCTTTTCATTCCATTTCCCCCACAAACTCTCGGAAGCCCCTTTTTGTGGCTTTGTTTAAAAACAATTTTGTTGGCACATATCAACATATCATAATTCAACAGTTCAATCATTTCCTGTCAAGAGTTGTACAATCATTATCACAATCAATTTTAGGACATTTCTTCTTCCTTGTGCTCCACTTCCTCCAACCATGCTTGCCATGCCCCCAAGAAACTATCAACTCTGTTACTGTCTCTACAGATGTACCTACCTGAATCTCATCTACAGAAAGACATAAAAATAACAAAACACTAATAATAAGTTAAAACGGAGGAAAAAACTCAATAAAAAAGAAAGCAAAAAGTATTAAAAACCGGAACAAATTTAAAATGGATGCAAAGGGAAATAAAATGATAAAGTGTTAATTTTAACCTAATGATAAAATGTTAAATTTTAACCTAACTGCACCTACAATAATCCACTTTCCAATGCAGCCTAGATGATAGCAAGACTATGCACATCCGTGATCTATGGTCAGAAGGGACTAATCAAAGGCTTAATCCACATGCATTCTCCCTTCACTTAAATTTTTTAAAAAACAGGAACAACTTTAAAATGGATCAAAAAGTAGCTCAAT
>NW_022103906.1:57820936-57827137 GCF_000313985.2 Echinops telfairi | reverse complement strand
GGAATCTTTATCATTTAATCTCTCATACCATTCCCTCCTTCAAATTTGGATTATATTATTTACAACCCTTGTATCACAGAGGTGAGTGTGCTTCTTCCATGCGGATTTAGCTAAGGCCTCGCTTGGATGACTGCTTGTTTGAAGACGAGCCTTTAAGATCCCTGATGGTGTTCTTTCTAACAATGGAGCATCATCTAGTTTCTTCACTACACTTTTCTATAGCAAAGTGATCAAGTATTAAGGAAGGTCATGTCATAAGACGTAATTGTTCTTAGATTTGGGGCTAGAATTAAGTGTAAGCCTAAATAAAACCCATTCATACATCTAAATATATGTCTCTGTTTGACCTTAGAAGTATCATCATTGTATGTTAAAGCACATTGTCAATCATCGCCCTGGGACATAAGGTAATACTGTGGATCCTGTCATTAATTTAACCAGTGGTATAGAATTGAAAGGAGCACATATATAAAACTGCTCTGTAGAGCTGCTAACCAGAAGGTCAGTGGTTTGAACCCACCAGCCTCTCAGGAGAAAGATGAGACTTTCTGTTCAATAAAGATTAATAGTCTCAAATTATTGTGAACTTGATTATGGTGGATAGAATCACAGTGCAATATGATACTTGGTCAGGTGTTTCCCCTCTTGACCCAACCTGAATTTGCTCTAGGTTTAAATATTTCTCACTTGTTCCACAACAGAAGTCTCGTCTGTTTTTATAAAAATATATATTGTTGGTAGTCTTTTCTTTCTTACTCTTTATTTTAATTTTTAATCTTTATATCATTATTATTTTCTTCTTGGCTTCATTTTGTTTTTTATTGTGTCTGCTCGGTTTCCCAGTGTGTGAAGCACAGAGGGAGTGGATGCAGAGAGATAATGAAGCAATGATGAATGGGATGGGGGGCGGGGGAAGAGGGCTTGGGGAGCTAACAAGGAATGCAGAAGGGGGAAGGGAGCACGAGAATGGATTGTTATGATGTGTATACAACTCTTTTAAAAAACAACTTAACTATAGAAGTATATGATATGTAAAGTTTATATCAAGAGAACTACTTAAAAAATAACGAGCTCAAACTGACCAATGGTTACCGTGGGCGAAGGCGGAGTTTTTGCTCAGGGGCACTGAGTGTACATTCACGGTGGGGAGATAATTGGAAAAAGATCAATAATGGTTGCACAGCACGAAGGGTCTACTGCATGGCACTGGATTATACATGTGGAAGTGGTTTTCTTGTTTGTGTATTTTCTAGTGAAAACAATATCTTTGCAAAAGGTTTCCATTCTTATGAGTACATTTATGTATGTTTACTATTTATTAATTTTGTTAATCATTTTATTGGGAGGCTCTTAGAAATCTTACAACAATCCATCATTCAATTGCATTAAGCACACTTGTACATATGCTGCACCAACATTTCCTAAACATGTTCTTTCTACTTGAGCTGTTGGTATCAGCTCCTCTTTTTGCCCCTCCCTCCCCCATCCTCCCACCTTCATGAATCCTTGATCAATTATATATTAGTGTTATTATTTCATGTCTTACACTGTCCGTTGTATTTTTTCACCCACATTTCTGTTATTTGTCCCCCTGGGGGGGTTATATATCTAACCTTGTGATGGGCCTCCCCTTTCTCCCATCCCCCACCCCCCACAGAAGTGGTTGAATGTTCTGTTGTGTAGATTTTTGCCACACTTAAAAAATAATAATAATTACACAAAAAACAATGAGTACAAGGAAGAAAAAAATGTTCTAAAATCGACTGCGGTCATGATTGTCCAACTCTTCTTGAAATGATGGATCGATTGAATTGTGTGATATGAGGAAGAAGAGCCAACAAAGTGTTGAAAGAGAGAGAGAGAGAGAGAGAGAACAGTCTTTGAGAACGTGCGGAGCCCCTCTCCTCGCTGGGTAGGGTGCTCTGAGTGGACAGCAGCTTGGTGGCAGCTTGGTGGCGCGATTACCCGCGCAATGCGACGACGGTTCCATTCCAAGGGAAATTCTTGAACTTTCCTTGCTTGGTGATTTTTGTGTTCCTGTAATTACCGTCTCCACCTTCTCTAGAAGAAGGAATGGAACACTTTTTAAGATGTCTTGGTAACTTTATTGTGATTTCAGCATCTGACACCCTGGTCATTGTGGGAGACACAAGTCTGAAGCAGAGGGAATCCGGGGGTCTTTAATGCTTTGACAGAATGGGCCTGGTGTGCTTGGCCAGAGATCACAAGTGTACATCAACTGCATGGATGACTAACTCATGTGGTCACTTTGGTCCACTTCCTGGCCCAACTATCCATCCAGTTAGAGAGATCTGAGAAGAATGGAAAGGGAGCTTCCAGTTCCATGTTGGCATTGGCCTGGTGACCTGGTAAATCCATGTAGAAGCTGTACCCGGGAATTCCTAGAAACTGGTCACTGCTTGGACAGGCCCACATGAAGGCAAAGGTTCATGGCAGCTACGCTCTGAAAGTAAACAGCTAGCCTAGACAACAAGAAATTTTGTGAAGCTGAAAAGCCCCTTAAACTCCTCCCTTCCTTCAAAATCATGGGCAAAGTTGACTCCCCTTGGGAGCTTTTCTGGGCTGTTATTAATGGCCTGCAATAAAAATCAGAGTTGCTTTAAAAAATTAAAAATCAGCAGGTCTTGCCTCATTTGCAACTATGTTGTTATTATTGTTAAGTGCAACTATTGAAACACAAAACCAATAACCAAACTCATTGCCATGCAGTGGATGCTGACGCATACCAGCCCGGTAGGACAGGATAGAACTGTCCCTTTGAGTGTCTAAACCAGCCACTCTTCACCCAAGTAGAAAGCCCCGTTTCTAGGTGGTGCTGAATAACAACTCCTCCTTAGATGGCCCCTGTGAACTCCACTCCACCACTCAAACACAGTGTGACACACTCACTGCCACTGACCCGAGTGGACAAGGTAGAACTGCTCCGTGAGTTTCCAAGACTATCACTGCTTACAGAAACAGGAAACCTGCCCCCGTCTCCACTACTCCTTAGTGAGTCCTACTCCCTCTCAGCTGTTATTTAGCATCACTGAACACACAGGGGCAGTTCTACTCCATCCTATGGGGTCGGAATTGACTTGAACAATGACAGTACATCTGATTTTTTTGTTGTTTTGTTTTTTGTAAGTAGGCTATAAACAATTTTGCAAGTTGAGTGTGAAAACAGTGTCAGGGCCACGTCTGACCTCCTCTGACTTCACGAGCAGGTAGGAGAGTCACCTCTCATCAGCCTGAGGGAGAGCCCTGTGCAGCAGAAGTCAGACATGCGTCCTCCCTCCATCGTTGTCAATTCTAGCTCCAACTACCCTCCCAAGGCACTCTCTGCTTCTTTGATAGGTCTGAGACTTCACTGACCACACATAACTCACAGGCAATACTCATGATGATTAGGGAAGTGGACCGACTATCATAACAGATCAGAAATGCTCAGAGTTCTTCTGGTCAGGAGCACCTCTTTTCGGCCATGCCTGCAATCGCGCCTCTTTCTGGTCCTAGTCTCCCAGCCACAGCCCCTTTGGCCCTGCCCTCCTTGACCAATGTTACAAAGCTTTTTGTGCTTCCATTAGATGCCCAAAGGGCATGCCCGTTTGTCCTAAGACCCAGCCCAGCTCCACTGGTCAGCAAAACTAACTACCCAATATGTGCCTAGAGATACCCCACTCTACAAGTGAGCCTCCTGTCCTAAGGCACCCAGCTTTACTTTCTCTGTGGCCAGAAAGTCCACCACTCTATTCCATGCTCCGGTTCTTGGTTCTGTGGCTTCCACTCCTCGGCTGCTCCTCTGCTATCACGCTTCTGTGTTACCTGGATAGAAGGGTTCAGCGCAGGGATCTCAGTGTCTAAAGAATGCCCTCGACTCTTGGTTCTTCTTTTTTGATGGTAGTGAGATCCTCCATTTGTGTTTCTGAAATGGCTCATTTTAAACTTTGTGGCATGGCAAAACAGACCAATTCACTCCCTAGAGTTCCACACATCTTATTTGCCTGCTCCCGCACAGTCATTTGGTGAGGGTCACAAAGACTAAGGCTAGAAAAGCCATAGCAAGTAATATACCACACTGTACTAACTTTGATCCACTGCGTTCCAATCTGAGACCTTGGTCTAGGGATTTTAAACAATAACAACAACAAAACCTCACTGCTAGCAAATCAGTTCTGACTCACAGTGACCCTATAGGAAAGGATAGAATGGCCCCTGTGGGTTTCTGAGACTGTAATTCTGTATAGGAGTAGAAAGTCTCATCTTTCTCCCAAATCTGGGGATTAGATAATTATTAAACTGGTTGCTATAAAAACATTTTCTATATACAAGAACAGGATCTTGAAGCCATTTAATCAGAGAGTTAAAATTTTAATTATCTGTCAAGAAAACAGTATGAAAAAATATTTTATCCAAAGTTGATAAACTCAGTAATCTTGGTTTTCTACTCCTGTTTCTAGAGGATGTAACTATACTGTATTTTGGAAAATATATGTGTAACCTCCAATCAGTGCTGTCTTAGCTTGGGATCTCTAGAGAAACAAAATCAGTGAAGCTAATATACGTGTATATGTGGAGGGAAGTTGTACGGTGATTTTGTCTCAGAGAAGGCCAAACCAATGCCATGTTGTTGTTGTTGTTGTTGTTGTTAGGTGCCATCGAGTGGGTTCAGCAATCACGTGCACCACAGAATGAAACACGGTGTGCAATGCTCACAACTGTTCCTATCTTTGCACTCCTTATTGCAGCCATGATGTCAATCCATCTTCTTTAGGGTCTGCCTCTTTTTGACGCCCCTCGACTGTACTAATCATGCTGTCCTTCTCTGGGGACCCGTCTCTCTAGAAAATATGTCTAAAGTCTATAAGACGAAGTCTCGCCATCCTTACCTCCAAGGAGCACTCTGGCCATACTTCTTCCAGGACAGAGCAATTTGTCATTTTACCAGTTCTTGATGCTTTCAGCCTGCTTCTCCAACACCATAATTCAAAGGCATTGCTTCTCTGGTCTTCTTTATTCACTATCCAACTTTCACAGGTATATGTGGCAATTGAAAATACCATGGCTTGTATCAGACACACCTTAATCCTCTAAGTAATATCCCTGCTTTCAATACTCTGAAGAGGTCTTGTGCAGCAGATTTACTCAATGTGACACGTCTTATGATGCGAAGCGATGGTTTGACTCATAGTGATGCTACAGGACATAGTAGCACAGCACCCTGAGGGTTCTGAGGCGATGAATCTTTACAGAAGCAGACTGCTTCATCCTTCTTCTGTAGAGCAGCTAGTGAAGATGAACTGCTGACCTTGCAGATAACAGCCCAACACTTAATCCACTGCTGCCAGGGTTCCTATAGCCAGTACATCATTCCAGAATATGTCTTGAGTTGGAGTCTTATAGACCCTTCCGCTCCACATGAATATAGGCCACCCTGTGAGAGATCTCTTCAGTCAAGAGCAATTTCTAGAAAGGGCTGATACTTGACATTCTGCAGGACTAAGTCCACAACTGACATAGATTTCTGGCAATGCATCAAAGCTCCCATTACAAAGAGGCATCCTCTCACCAAGACTAATTTTCTAACTTATACCCCATGAATTCTGGCCATGAGAGAAAGAGAATCATACGTGGAACACTGATGTAGACCTCATACAGCCTCTTGGAGAACATTGCCCCTATCTGCAAGGTATTTCTACCTGGTTGTTCTATAACTGTGTCTTCAAAGGTTTATTCCCTAATTCTACTAAACCACCTGCTTAAGGTAGCCTTTATTAATAAGCTTTGGGTGGGTGGGGGGGCACCAGTTGTCTGTCAGCTTTTTGTATGTAATGGCTTATGTGTTACTATGGTGCTGGAAGCTATGCCACCGGTATTTCAAATATTAGCAGGGTCACACAAGTGAACAGGTTTCAGTGATGTCTCTAGACTAACAACAGACTACAAAGAAGGAATAAGGCTATCCTTTTCTGAGGGAATAGCCACTGAAAACTTTATGAATAGCAATGGAACGTAAAATTCTGCTCAACTGATAGAGTGCCAGAATATGAAGCCCTCAAATGTGAAGACACTAAAATGTGACTGAGAAAGAGCTGCCTTCTCAAAGGAGAGACTATCAAGCCTTTAAGTCCCCAGACACTATAGGTCTCGATAGCCGGGCACCATCAGCCTTCTTCACCACACTTACTTATGCACACATTC
>NW_022103906.1:57805158-57819049 GCF_000313985.2 Echinops telfairi | reverse complement strand
AGACTAATTTAATGACAGGGAAGGAATAAAGCTTTGCTGATGGAGCATGAAGTAATTAGAAGGATGCTGAAAACACCCATTAATACTTGGATTAATTGTCAAAAAGAACATTTCAAGATCTATTGTGAAGTACCATGCTGTTTTAGAATAATACCCATATGCCTACAAGGAAGTACTACTAATACAACTATTATTCGACTTTATGCGCCAATCACTAAAGCTAGTGATGAAGAAACTGAAGGGTTCTACCAATTCCTTCAGTCTGAAATGGATGAAACATGCAAAGATGGTACATTGATAATTATTGGCCAGTGGAATGCAAACGTGATATGCCCTTGGGGCACTTATTAACAGCCCTAACAGAACTTCGTATCATGTCCTGACTGACCAACTGTATCTTGAGCATTTCTCATTGGCTCTCCAATCTGCTAACTTCTTTAATAAACTTCCTAATCATGAATGTTTTCTCTAAGCTCTTTATGGCCATTGCAATGAATTATAGGTGGTGTAGTGGTCACCTTGCCAACAGAAAGTCATCAATTCAAAACCACCAGCTGCTCAACAGGAGAAAATCAAGGTTTTCTACTCATGTAAAGAGTTATAGTTTCAGAAACCCAAAGGGCAGTTCTACCCTGTCTTATTGGGTCACTATGAGTCGTAATCAATCCAATGGCAGTGAGTTTGGTTTTGATTTGGACCTAAAAGTAGAGCACGTTGTGTGAAACAGAACACCTGGAAGTAGAGAATTCCAGAAAGAGGTTGAATTGTGTTCTATTGACTGTGCAAAGACATCTGACTGTGTGGATCATAACAAACTATGGATAACATTGAGATGAATATGAGTTCTAGAAAACCAAATTGTGCTCATATGGGACCTGCACATGTAGCAAGAGGGTGAACAGAACAGGGACTACTGCATAGTTTAAAATCAGGAAAGGTGTGTGTCAGGATTGTAGGTTTCACCATACAACAAGGAAGACCAAACAAGAATTTATGTATTTGAATTGTACTGTTGGACACCATACTTGGTCAAGGAAAAAGACAGCAAAAAAGAGGAAGACGCTCCATGACATGCATTGACACCGTGGTTGCAACAATGGGCGCAAGCAGAACAATTGTGAGAATGGCACAGCACTGGGCAGTGTTTCCTTTTGTTCTATATAAGCTCCTTACAGTTGGCACTGACTCAACGACACCCAACAACAACAAAACATCTGCCAGGTCAATAGCTCCGTATCAGGTACCACGGGACGTGTTCATTTCCTCAAGCAATAAGCTATCTAGAACAGCAGCTGCCATTGGAATCACCACCTGGTTAAATTTGCAATAATTCACTATCATTCTTCAAGATCCATCTATGTTTTTTGTTTTGGTTTTTTTACTGAAACCAAGCTGGCAGGTTGATTAAGGATGCCCTGGGATTCACCACCTCTGCATTCTTTAAGCCCCTGATGGTGGTACTTGTCTCTGAAAATCTACCATGAACATAGTATTATTCTTGGTTTTCTGTTTTTCTAGTTAAAGATAGTTCTAGTGCATTACAATGAACTTTTGCTACTATAAAAGACCTCACTTTACAAGTCAAGGAACTAATATGGGGTTTCTTCCAGGGGCTAAACGTATCTGTTCCTATTTCTCCTTCTGCAAGTGGGGAGATAAACATAGGATGAGTCCATGTACTCACTTGACCCACCATGAGATGGACCTGCTACAGCTCCACTGATCACCTACCCTCCATAAACGCCTTTTCTGAATAATGAACTGCAATGGCGTTGGCGTTTCCTGGAATAATCAACAGAGAGCCAATGTCACATAGTCGCCCTAAAGACTGATTCTTTTATTTTATTCCCTAATGCACATCCATTTGGTTAAAATGTCACAAACTTGGAGGCGGATTAACAATATAATTTTGACAGTGTAGGAGGGTCCTTCCTTAAGTGGAACTAGCTTTCTCTTCATTCAGGGGATTTCATGTCTAAACACTGGCTTTTCTCTGGGAATTGATTGAGTGGCATGACTCACTGATTTAGCAATTCATAAAAACAAAGATTCAACTTAGACTTCTGTTTGTTTAATGTAAAGCTGTTCTGCTTATACAGATCAAGTAAATATTTTGTAGATTTCCTATTCATTTCACTCCTAGGGATATCATGATCAATTAACCAATGCCAGAGGTCTCTGAAGACAGACTTCCGATCACTGCTTTGACAGTAACTAGGATGATCTTGTCTTTTACAATTAAGTCTCATCACTTGGCCCTTGCTACCCTGAATCCACTTATCCCCAATGCATTTAAGGATCCTAGTTGGTTTTTTTTTAAGGATTCAACATTTTTTTGAACTGTGATTCTTATCCTACAGACTTCTTCAGATATGGGGGGATTCCCATTACAAATCATTCTTCACAGACTTGGTGAAAAGTATGTCCTTTGGACCCTCTGAGCTGGGTGAGCAGGTTTAATGCAATAAGTCCATTCTGGTATTTAAATCCCCTTAAGTCTTTACATAATCTCCTATAGAACATCAAGGAAGTTCTGGTATTTCAACTTCATTTGGTATAGGCTTTCAGTCTATGTTCCAATTAACCAACCAAGCTCTTAGAACCCTTTCAAACTCTTTGAGCTGAAACACTGAAGACAGGATTTCGACGTTATGGACACATGCCAATAAATTCAACTGGATCCAATTTTATGCTCTGCCCACCATTCCTTTATACCCACAATTTTCATTCCTACTTACAGTCACCAGAGTTATGTCTATGTAAATTGAGGGGAAAAATCACTCCCTTCTTTGAGATTTTAGTACACTTCCTTGTACCAGATCACACTTTACAGGGTCTATTGATACACAAGTTGAGTTACAGGCGTAAAACAAAGAGGGGTAATGGTTGCTCTTAAGTAGAATCAGCAGTGCCTTAGCTACCTCAGGGGTGTGCATGGTAGGTAGATTCCTGAAGCAAAACAGGGCAAATCTCCTTAGATGAGGGTAAAGAGCTATTTCTACTGGCAAAGAAGGATTTAGCAGAATGTTGCCAGCATCACTAGAAACTGCTTATATGTCCTCATTCTAATTTTCAAGATCACATTTATTTCTAATCACTGCCTTCATTTTAATAGTAGATCCATGCAAGATTGGAATTCAATTGGCACTGAAATTCTGCATCTCACAGGCTGAGGCTTTGGACTTGACTTTCAGCAACCTCAGCTCTGTAGCTACAGGAGGTGATGTTCTCAATCAGTGTGGACATAGACAGTTTCAAACTATGTTGTGCTTGAGCTGAGAATTTGACCTCCTGACTTCATCCTTTTCTTTTTCCATCCTGTCCAGTACAATGAGGACGAATCAGTCAATTCTTAGACTAGTATCTGACCAAATCACTGGCCTACTTAGGTGGGCATGTGACAACCATCATATATCTGATGACCCTCAATTTCACCTTTTGACTGATATGATTACATTTGACTTTATCCTCACAGAAGGGTGGAATCAAGGCAAGTCACTTTTTAAAAAATCATTTTATTATGGGCTCATACAACTCTTATCACAATCCATACATACATCAATTGTGTAAAGCACATTTGTACATTCATCGCCCTCATCATTCTAAAAACATTTGCTCTCTACTTAAGCCCCTGGCATCAGCTTCTCATTTTTCCCCTCCCTCCCCGCTCCCCACTCCCTCATGAACCCTTGATCATTTATAAATTATTATTTTGTCACATCTTGCCCTGTCCAATGTCTCCCTTCACCCACTTTTCTGTTGACCATCCCCCAGGGAGGAGGTCACATGTAGATCCTTGTAATCGGTTCCCCCTTTCCAACCGACCCTCCTTCTACACTCCCAGTATCGCCACTCACACCACTGGTCCTGAAGGGATCATCTGCCCTGGATTCCCTGTGTTTCCAGTTCCTATCTGTACCAGTGTATATCCTCTGGTCTAGCCAGACTTGCAAGGTAGAATTCAGATCATGAGAGTGGGGTGGGGGTGGGTGGGCATTTAGGAACTAGAGGAAAGTTGTATTTTTCATCTTTGCAACATCGCACCCTGACTGGTTCATCTCCTCCCCGAGACCCTCAGTAAGGGGATGTCCAGTGGCCTACAAATGGGCTTTGGGTCTCGACTCCCCACTGCCCCCCTCATTCACTATGATAAGATTTTTTGTTCTGATGATGCCTGATACCTGATCCCTTCGACACCTCATGATCACACAGGCTGGTGTGCTTCTTCCATGTGGGCTTTGTTGCTTCTGAGCTAGATGGCCGCTTGTTTACCTTCAAGCCTTTAAGACCCCAGATGCTATACCTTTTGATAGCCGGGCACCATTAACTTTCTTTGCCACATTTGCTTATGCACCCATTAGGCTCCATCTCTTTACAGGAGTAGAAAGCTTTATCTTTCTCCCTCATATTAGCTGGTGATTTTGAACTGCTGACCTGGTCATTAGCATAATCACACATAACCAACATATAACCCACAATGACACTGGCATTCCTTTCTTTCTTCCAAGATCCTGGGAGTCTACTTTCTGTTGTTTTAAATGCACCTGTTCTAGATATTTCATATAGATGGAATCATATAATGGTGTCCTTTTGTGCCTGGCTTGTTTCTTTTGGCATACTATTTTCAAGGCTCATCCATATTGTAGCATGTATTGTTGCTTCATTCTTTTTTGATGACTTATTAATATTGCACTATATGTACAATGGACTTTTTAAAAAGCTCATGGAAAGATGGAATTGGAAGATAATGGGATTTTTCCATAAATCTTAGAAGTTTATATATATATATACCACATTGTTCATCGACCCACTCAACTGTGATGGACATGCTGGTTGTTTTGGGCATCTGTAGGATTTCTAAATTAATTAGGGCTCACAGAAAACAGCAAATGAAAGAGTTGGGAAATGAGATTTTCTAAGACGCTGCTGTATCTATCCATGAAGGAAGCCCGAGCCCTTGCCCTGTATTAGCACAGCTAGGACAAAGGTGTATCACTGTGATAGGAGTACTGGGCTAAGGTTTAGGAATCTGTCTTCCCCTTACTGTATAACATTCTCATCTGAATCTTAAATGTGTCTTCAATAAAATCTTCATCATAACACCGACTTCACAAAGTTGTTTCACATTGCCTTTACAGTGATGAGGATGGTTACCCAACCTGAAAAATATCATCAATGTCACTAAACTATATGTGTGGGAATTACTGAACTGCGGTGTGTTTTGGTGTGTGTATTTTCAGTTTTAATCATTTTATGGGGGCTCCTACAACTCTTATCACAATCCATACATACATCCATTGTGTCAAGTACATTTGTAGATATGTTGCCATCTTCATTTTCAAAACATTTTCTCTCTGCTTGAGCTCTTGATATCAGCTCCTCATTTCTCTCCCTTCCCCAACATCCCTCCTTCATGAATGCTTTATAATTTTTTTTCATGTCTCACACTGTCCACTGTCTCCTTTTTCTGTTGTTGGTCCCCCTGGGAAGGGGTTATGTGTCGATCATTGTGATCAGGCCCCCTTACTCCCCCACCTCCCCCTTACTGTCCTGGTATCGCTACTCGCATTATTGTTCCTGAGGGGTTTTTCAGTCTTGGGTTCCCTGTGTTTCCAGCTCTTATCTGTACCAGTGTACATGCTCTGATCTAGCCGGATTTGTAAGGTAGAATTGGGTCATGATAGTGGATGTAAGGAAGCATTAAAGAACTCAAGGAAAGTTGTGTGCTTTATTGGTACTATACTGCACCCTGACTGGCTCGTCTCTTTCTTGTGACTCTTCTCTAAGGGGATGTCCAACTATCCACAGATGGGCTTTGGGTCTCCACTCCATGCTTCCCCTCATTCACATTGATATGATTTTTTTGTTCTGGGTCTTTGATGCCTGATACCTGATCCTATCAACACCTCATGATCACACAGACTGGTGTTCTTCTACCATGTGGGCTTTGTTGCTTCTGAACTAGAGGGCCACTTGTTTATCTTCAAGCCTTTAAGACCCCAGATGCTATACCTTTTGATAGCTGGACACTATCAGCTTTCTTCACCACATTTGCTTATGCACCCACTTTGTCTTCAGCAATTGTGTCAGGAAGGTGAGCATCACAGAATACTGGGTTATTAGAACAAAGTGTTCTTGCATTGAGGAAGCCCAATGTCCATCTGCTACCTTAATACTAAACCTATAAATATATGCACATAGATCTATTTCCCCATCCTCGTATATAAATATATTTACATATGTACATGCTTATATTTAGACCTCTAAAAATGCCCTTTGCCTCCTAGTTCCTTTCTCTATTTCCTTTTACTTTCCTCTTGTCCCACTCTCATGTTTGGCCTTTATTCAGGTTTCAGTGTGTATATTTTCACCACACACACACACACACTCTCACACACACACCCACACACACTCACACACTCACACATAGTCCTTTGTGATATTTTATGCATCCTACAGGTATTTTTTAAAAACAACTCTACAATTGTGGATTTGTTGTTGTTGTTGCTGTTTGTTTGTTGTTTTAATCTTTCACTCCCATTTTGGACAAACTTTTTACATTTTTTGTTATTTAAAAATGTATTATTAACTGGGAGTTAAGACATATATCGTATCATTCCATAGTTCAATCACATCAAGCAGAATTATACAATTGCTACCACAATCAGTTTCCAAATATTGTTGACTTTAAGGAAAGTATTAATGGAGTTTTCTAAGTGTAAAAACACACACCTAATGTCCTACTGAATCTGTCTGAAGTTTTCCAAAGAACAGCGGGGCTGTGGACTTGGCAGGGTGACCCTCCACTGCACGTTAGACTAATTATGGCTATCTCTGAAAAATGAATACCAAGACTGGTTCATCACAGGAATGAACATTATCTGAGGTTTGCCTATGAGTTGGGGCAAGCCAGAAGCCGGCTCAGCTTCTGTCATGTTACAAGTAGACCAGGTTGCAAAGCTCCATGAGACCAACAGAGGCAAAGCAATCTGGTAAGTGAGGAATCCAATAATTCTGTTTGAGGCAGGTGAATCCATGAAGTGGCCTTGAAGAGACTAAGCAAGTTTGCGTGTCTCTGAAACAACATGAACAAAGTCACCCTGCTTACACCTGCTTGAGAAACCCAAATGCCTCTTTAAGACAAAAGAATCAGACCACCCTCTTGACCCAACCTGAAATTGTCCTAGGTGTAAGTATTTCTTGCTAGTTTCATGACAAAAATATATTTCCTGGGTTTTTAAATATTCATGGTGGCCCTTTCTTTGTTACACACTATTTGTATTTTTATCTTTGTATGATTATTTTATCCTTACTACTTTCTTTTGCCTCTGGAAGACAAGAGAACTGTCCCACCACAGGGGCAGCAGCTGAGGCAAGATCATGAGACAGAGAGGCAGGTTTCTTGGGCTGTGGCGTGACTAAACCTTCAGGCAGAAGCTGTCGATTATGGGGTGCCTCTAGACACTTCATCGGGGCAGCTGGGTTTGCTTATCCACAGAGTTAGAGCTGATTGTCTTTGGAGAAGGCTCAGGGTGGAGTGACGTGTTTGGGGACACTTCTCAACAGCCCTAAAGGAAAGTTGTATTCTTGTCCAAGCGGGGAAGAGGCCAATGGACCATAGGGCTGAGGAGCCAAGAAGCATAGGGACAAGAATGGGAAGAGGCATCCTTGACCCAATCACTGTATCCTGAGCATTTTTTATCTTGGATTGTAACCTGTTAACCTTCCTAAAAAATCCCACAATCATAAGTATTGCTTATGAGTTCTGCGCCACCATAGCCATGAATGATGAAAACCAGCAGAGAAGAGTGCTCTGGGTGGAATGGCTGGTGGGAGAGTGGGTAAGGAAGGCTGGAGGCTGGAGGCATGTCATGATTATTTTAATCTCCTCTTCCCTCAGGCTCAGGGATCCTCATCAGGGAAGTTCAGACTGCACAGGCTGTCAGGGCTCTCTTGTGCACATACTTGTCACATAGCATGCAACCCCCTCCCCCCACCCACTTCCAGCTCCCCAGCAAGGGCAGAGGCCACAGCAGTAAGTGCACAGGCGGGCATAGGGGAGCCTGTGGCCAGAAAGTACCCACCCTGTTCCAGTAGCATACTGAAGGTGGATGGTGGAGGCTCCACAACCCCTGTGCATGGTCCACTGTCCCATTAGACATCACTTACAAAACCTCAATCTGAAATAAAACTGTTAGGCACTTCAAAGTAGTGACTATAGAGGATTAAACTCCAAGCGAAGGTACCCTTTTGAACATGGTCCTGAGTGAATTTGATCTGCCCTGTGTAACCTCGTGATACTCGGTTAGCATTTAGGATCCATTCAGGAAATGCCAGTCCAGTTTCTCCCACCGCCAAATATTTTATGACAATTATAGGGATAATAAGGACAAGATATCTTATGTCAACTGTCAACTACTCAACAACGCAAACTTTTGCAATTTAAAAATTTTACCCGACATAGGCAGCATGCTGTTTTCTACTTAGCAAGATAGTGTCAGAGACAATTAGCAGCAAGGAAAAGCTTCCTCTTATGGAACATGTGCCTACTGTTATACCACCACCGGTCTGTCTGTCTGTTACACTGTGGTGGCTCCTGCGCTTCTGTGATGCTAAGGCTATGCCGCTGGTATTTCAAATATCAGCAGAATCACCCTGGTGGACAGGTTTCAGTAGAGCTTCTACACTAAAAGAGACTAGGAAGAAAGAGCTGGCAATGTACTTCTACAAATAATAGACCAGTAAATATCTTATGAACAGCAGTGGAACATTTGCCAGTGTCATGGCAGAAGCTAAGCCCTTTAGGCTGAAAGGCACTGAAAATATGACTGAGGAAGAGCTGCCGCCTCAAAGCAGTTGTGCTTAAGTGCCTATGAGGCAGCTCTAACTCATAGCCACCTTATGGATACAGAACCGCCTGGTTTTCAGTGACTCAGCTGAAAACCATCAGTGACCATCTCCCTTCTTCCTAGTGTATTCTTAGTCTGGAAACTCTACTGAACCTTGCTTACCATGGGTGATCCTGTTGGTATTTGAAACACCAATGGCATAGTGTCCAGTATCACAGCAACACATAGGCCACCACAGCACTACCTTAAACCAGAGTTATTTTTTCCATCATCATAAACCAAACATCAGTGCTCTAAGCAATCATCCCCTTTCCCCGTTTCCTCCCACCCCTGGTAAACATTAATAAACATTGGTCTCCAAGTATGGTTGCTAGAAATAGAATTTAGTTTTAAATAAACAGGGAAAAAATAAGTATTTGGAACTCAAGTAAGATTGGGGCTAAAATCAATAATCATATTGATAGCCAAGATTAGAAAGTGTGGTAGCATTTCTAACTACAATACCAGCCACCATCACCACCCCCTATATCGAATGGTAATTATGTTGCAGACTATATGATTCTATTCTATTTTAGATATTTTATATATAGCACTGCATTTCTTCATCATCGATGTAGCTGTTTTTAGGTGCTTGTAGAGTTCACCCTATGTACAACAGAAGGGGCCCCGCCTGGTCCTGGGCCACCCTAAGTCATTACTGTGTCTGAGCCCATTGTTGCAGCCACTGCAACAATCCATATCATCGAAGGACTTCTTTTCTCCCTGACCCCTTACTAGGCATGATCTTTTTCTCCAGGGCCTGGTCCCTTCGGAGGAAGTGTCCACAGTACTTGAAATGAGTCTCACCATCCTCGATTTTAAGGAGCTTTCTGGCTGACCTGCTAACACAGGCTTGTTCATTCCTCTGGGAGATGATGGCATGTTTAATGTCCATGGCCAATACCTGGAATTTAAAGACACCAACTCTGGGCTCTCCCTTATTCATCCTCTAGCTTTCCCTTGCATATGAAGTGATTGCAAATACCATGACGGGATAGTTCTCAAAGGCGGCGTATTGCTTTAGAACACGTCCAAAGGTCTTTTGCGGCAGATTTTACAGGTACCATGTGTCACCTGCTTTCCTGACTGCTGCTTCCATGATTGATTGTGGAGCCAAGGGAAATGAAATTCTTGACAGCTCCCAACTTTGCTCTGTTTACGATGATGTGATGCATTGTCTCGTTGTCAGGATTTGGGGTTTCTTCACGTGGAAGTGTAACTCATGCTGAAGGCTGTAGTAGTCTTTGAGCTTCATCAGGACATGCTTCCAGTTCTTTTTACTTTCAGCCAACAAGGTGGCGTCATCTGCAAATCATGGGTTGTTGATGCCTCCTCCTCCATCTGCCGCAGTGCTCTTCTTCACGCCGTCCGGCGTGTTGGATTCTTTGCTTGAATAAGTGTGGAGAAAATGTGCACCACTGACCCAGACCTTTCCTCTATTTAAGCCATGCAGTTTCTCCTTATTCTAGTCCAACAACTGCCTCTGGGGCTACGTACAGGTTCCACATGAGCACATTTACACGCTCTAGAATTCCCATCTCCCAGCATTATCCATCATTTTCCATGAACCACACAACTGAATGCCTTTGCATAGTTAATAAAACACCAGTAAGGTAAATGTCTTTCTGGTTTTCTCTGAGTTCAGCCAAGATCCAGCTGACGTCAGCAATGCTCCTTGTTCCTGGGCCTCTTCTGAATCTGGTTTGATTTTCTGACATGCCCCAGTCAAGGTACTGAGGCAACTGTGTTTTCCTTATCTTCAATAAAATTTTATTTTGTGTGATATTAATGATATTGTTGGATAATTTCTACATTCTGTTGATCCTTCCTTTGAAGGATCAAACGTTCCTTTGAAATGGGCACAAATCCGTCTATTTTCCAATCTGTTGGGTAAGTTGCTGTTTTCCAAACTTCTTGGGAGAGAAGAATGGGAGCTTCCAGCCTTGCATCTTTGCATAATTTGTTGAAATACCTCAGTTGGCATGCTGTCATTTTATGAAGATTTTTGTTGTTGTTGTTGTTCTTCTGTTACCAGTGCCTTCTAAGCAGCCTGGACATCTTCCTTCAATATCAGCAGTTCTTGATCATATAAGACCTCCTGAAATGGTTGAAATTTTACTAACACTTTTTGGTACAGTGACCCTGAGTATTCCTTTCATCTTCTTTTGATTTCCCCGTATCCTTCAATATTTTGCCTATAGAATCCTTCAGTATTTCAACTAGAGCCTGGATTTTTTTCTTCTTCAGTACTTTGTCTTTTGGAACTCCCTTTGAAACCTCCTGTTCAGTTTTTCACTTCAGAATGTCTTCACTTCCTGGAGCTTTATGGTCAAGAGTAAGTGTCAAAGTCTCTTCTGACACTCATTTGATCTCCCCCCCACCCCCCATCATTTTAATGACCTTTCTCTTTCTTCGGGTATGTTGTCTTTGACATTATCCCCTAATTTTTCTGGTCACTTGTATTCAATGTATCAACTCTATTATTGAGATAGTCTCTAAATTCAGGTTGGATATACTCAAGGTAGTACTTTGGCTTTTTTTTTTTTCCAGCTTGAAACTTGAACTTTGCTTTTTACCAGTTGATGGTCTGTTCCTCAGCCAGTCCCTGGCTTGCTCAAACCAAGGAGATTAAATTTCTCTGTTGTCTTTTCCCACAGATGTAGGAATTGATGCTTGTGTATTCTATTCAGTGAGACCCATGTCTATAGTCATTGTTTATGTTGTTGGAAATAAATGTAGGAGAATGAGGCAAAAGTATGAAAAATCATAGAAACATTTAAAAACAAAAATATTAATGTTAAGCCATTTTCTCAATATCCTCCATCTAAATTGATAGACTTTTGAAAGCAGTGTGTCAGTATCTCTAACCCTTCCCAGAAGACTCCTGCTTGCTTCCATTAACACCATGTCAAAATGGAAGTTTGGGCATGCACGAGGCACACAGTATTCTTTTCCCGTGCCATTTGAGTTTGGAGAAGAAAGAGGAGTTTAAAGAGGCAAGATCAGGCTTTAAGATGAATGGAATAAGGTTTTCCAGGGCAATTCTCATAAGACCGCTTTTGCTGCCCTCAAAGGGTGAATGAACAGGTGCATTGTCATGATGGAAAATATTTCCTCAGCACACTTTCCGGGCCTCTTTCTCACAAATGCAGGTTTACATTTTCTTAAAACTTCTTTTTAAAAAAAAGCCCTGATGATGGTCCTGTGTCCTTTGAGAAAATCTATAAAGATTAATAATAATCAATCTCCCTTTGAGATTCCTCAAAATAGTCACCATAGCCTTCTGAGCTGGCTTCTCGGGCTTCAATGTAATTGACCAGGCAGATCCCTTGGAAGCTACTGTCTTGATAAGATGTGTGTGTGTGTGTGTGTGTGTAGGCACCATAAGGAAACAAAGGCAAGTGCTTTACTGGAAGAACTTGTCTGCAGCCATCCACTGATCGCAGAGACCTGTCTAAATGCATTGTGTTTGGCGTAAACCTGTGCATGTATGAATGGGAATCCCAATTACAATACTTGCTGATGCACCTTCATGCTCCACTTGGGTGTCATTTCTAGCATAAAGGTCAGGTTTACCAACTATAGAGGCTCCTTCTTCCCAAATTGCATATTCCAAACACTAGTCATTATCAATGGATCTTGATCGCAGGTTTGGTGAATTTCAGACTGGATAAATTGGCCAAAATCTTCTGTCTTCACCTTCACAGTTTAGGAGGGTAGATGTCTGAATTCAAGGTATCAACTCTGGGGAAAGACTTTCTCTCTTTGTTGGCTTTGAGGTCAAGTCTTTGGCTCCTTCACCACCTGGAGGTCTGGTGGTATTGGAATTACCTATGTGCCTGGGCTCAATCTTCCCCTGGGTGTAGGAGATTCTCAGTGTGGGAATGTGAGTCCAAAGCAGGCCCTCCATGCCCAACTCTTCTTTCCTGGTGGTGCTGACATCCCTCCCTTTCTGCTTGACTCTCTCTTTTCTAGTCTCTATGATAAAAGGGGATACAGGTGACAGCCCAAGCAGCCTCCTTGCACATTGGATCAGGACTGTGACTCTGGAAAAAATGTTGCATCCCATCCTCATTCCTGAACAACAAATCAACTAATTGGATCATCATAAGTTCTGCCCATTGGGAAGATTTCCCTTCACCACTGTCCTTTAGGGGAGATCCCAGAAAGGAGCTGTAGTGCTGCTGCTGTCCACTTAGAAGTGGCACCTGCATATCGTGCAGAGCCATCCGTAAACCAAGCATGACTTTTTTGGTCTTCAGTTAAAGTATGGTAAGGAACTCCCTAGGAGGGCATAGGTGCAGACTGGGAGAAAGAAGGTAATGTGACAGGAGTGCAGACTGTGGGCATTTGGGCCACTTCTTCATGCAGCTTACTTGTCCCTTCAGGTCCTGCTTTGGCCCCATCTCGTATATACCACTTCCATTTAACAATGGAGCGCTGCTGCACACGTCCAACTTTATGACACTGTGGGTCAGACTATACCCATTTCATGATAGGTAGTTCAGGCCTCATGGTGACTTGGTGGCCCATGGTGAGGCATTCAGTCTCCACCAAGGACCAGTAACAGGCCAACAGCTGGTTTTCAAAGGGGGAGTAGTTGTCTGCAGAGGATGGCAGGACTTCACTCCAAAATCCTAACAGTCTACACTGTTAGGGGTCTGCCAAAGACTCCACACTGCATCTTTATCTACAACTGACACCTCTAGCACCATAGGGTCAGCTGGATCATATGGTCCCAGTGGCAAAGCAGCTTGCACGGCAGCCTGAACCTGTTGCAGAGCCTTTTCTTGTTCTGGGACCCACTCAAAATTGGAGGCTTTTCGTGTCACTTGATGAATAGGTCGAAGTAGAATACCCAAGTGAGGGATATGTTGCCTCCAAAATCCGAAGAGGCCCACTAGGCGTTGTGCCTCTTTTTCAGTCGTTGGGGGTGCCAAATGCAATAGCTTATCCTTCACTTTAGTAGGAATATCTCGATATGCCCCACACCACTGGACCCC
>NW_022103906.1:57802151-57804624 GCF_000313985.2 Echinops telfairi | reverse complement strand
CCCTGCATCTTTCAAGTCTTTGATGGTGGCACTGATCTCTGCAATCCCTCCAGGAATGTGGTACTGCTTTATAATTTAACTGTTTATTTCTTGTATTATCTATCTATCTATCTAACTACTTTATAATTTAACTGTTTATTTCTTGTGTTATATATCTATCTATATACATAAATATATATAAAATTACTAGCAATCTGGTTTTGTCTCTCTAGAGAACCCTGTCTAGCACACCAAATCATGATTATATCATTACATTACTAACAAAGCACTGAGAATTGAAGGGACACGAGTCAGTCCATGATAGCACCTGGCAGGGCACTGAAGAAAGATACAGCAGTAAATCATGGAAAGGAACAAACTTGCCCTGATGGTTATCATTTAATGGGAATAACTAGATGATAAATGATGAAGTAGAGCAAATTTGCTATTGGTGCCCAAAGCCATTTGTATATCTTTGGTAAGAGGGTTGCAAGTAAAGCTGAAGGCAAGCACAAAGACAGGGGTCTAATTGGCATGTTCACGCAGCAATAAGTAGGACTATTAAGAAGACGGCAAGGAAGAAAGTAGGAGACAAGCTCAAGAAGTAATGAAGAATCAAATGATGTTACTGAAAGGAAACCAAACACAGGTGACAAGAACTCTGCCAAAGTTCCATTCAGCAGTGGGAGGTCTGGGATCCAAAACAAAAATGCCATCGAGCATAACAACTTACAGGACAGCGTAGAACCATGCACATCAGGTTTTCAAAGGCTGTACCTCTCTATGGAAGCAAACCGCCACATCTTTCTCCCACAGAGAAGCTGGCAGGTTCAACCTGCCAACATTTCAGTTAGCAACTAAGCTCTTAACCACTGCACTACCAGACTCCTTTTGGGTCTGTGATTAGAAACCCTTAGATCTGTGATATGAGCTCTGTGTTGGCCCCTGATCTAGAGGGTATGTGCTGAAAGAGGGAATACAGCTACTCCTTGTTCATTGAAATTCCAGCCAACAGACCCAAAGCAGGAAACACACCAGGATATGGGTTAGTGAGCCAGTCAGTTAATATTATGTAAAAGGGTAGCAAACTCACTACAGCGAATAATTAATCAAATCCTCGGAACCCATACCCAGGAGGTCTTTGGTCTGTGGAGCCAGCACTCAATCTCTCCCGTCTGCCCACACATTTTACCAATGGGAAAAATCTGAGTATTAAGCTATTTTGTGTGTGTTTAACTCTACATCAATTAATCTCTCAAAAATTAAGAATTCTCCCTTAACTGCTTATTTTAATCATGGTGCCACAAAGTGTCATTTGTATTATATTCTTCCACTGAAAGACACATTTCGGTTTCTTAAAATAGAATCAGCTTTCATCCATCTTGAAGACAGCGTTCCCTGGAACATTGACGTGCACACTGGTGAGCTGGGGGCTCAGCAAGCACCTCACCAGGATTCCAAAACCTGCGACTGACGCTGGGCCTGGGCGCTTAGGACCATGGTCACAGGAGACATCAAGGTCAATCTAAGGTGCAACCATTGGCTTTTCTTCATCCAGAACAAAGGAGAGTAAAGGAAACATTTTGTTCTTTTAATAAAAGTTTTAAACAACTTCTGGAAAAATTAATCCAAAGGCCTAATGGGTCATTGAGCCTCAGCTTCCGTGACACTGAGATCAGAAGAACTAGATGGTGGCTGCCTACCACTGCTGACTGCTCTGAAAAGGACTGCAATAGAGGCTCCTGGGAGAGTAGGAGAAACATGAGGAATACAACTCAAAATCATAAAACACATTTCAAGTTTGCTGGTTGGGCATAGGCTAGTGGAACCCCTGAGACATTGGCCCTTGGTCGCTCTTCTGACATGGTCCTGAACTCACCCCCATGGCTCAGCTTTCAGTCGAATAATAGACAGGTCTGCAGGGTGAACAATAACACGAGGAAGGTACTCACTCCTTAGAAAAATCAACCTTAGGAGATCAAAACCATTTTTTGGTTAAGAATAAAGCCCAGCAGATAGGAAGGGATAGGAGAAGGATGACGGGGATGGTGACTCCAGAGAAGAAGCGGAAAGGGTTCTGTTATATTGTGGCGGCTGTAATCAAGGCCACCGATCAAAATGTCCACAGATTGTTGATTGGAAAACCAATTTGCTTTTCTTCAAACAAGCAGCCTTCTGAGAGGCAAACTAAATCCACATGGCAGAAGCACACCAGCCTGTGTAATCCAAGGATTATAAACAATATACTCCAAATCTGAAGGCGGAAATTGTATCAAAGCTTGAATTGTGAACATCTGATTTGCAGAAGACTGTGGATGACGGGGCAAGCCCAAGACCTCCTCGCAGGGCCCCCCATAAAGTGAGCCTCTGGTGGCTGCCCTCTGACAGCAGTCACCCCCATAAAGTGAGCCTCTGGTGACTGCCCTCTGACAGCAGTCCCCACATAAAGAAAGCCTCTGGTGACTGCCCTCTGACAGCAGTCCCCCCATAAAGT
>NW_022103906.1:57795074-57801587 GCF_000313985.2 Echinops telfairi | reverse complement strand
CTGCCCTCTGACAGCAGTCCCCCACATAAAGTAAGCCTCTGGTGACTGCCCTCTGACAGCAGTCACCCCCATAAAGTAAGCCTCTGGTGACTGCCCTCTGACAGCAGTCAAGGGATGTGAATAACCTTGTTATCAGACAGAGAGAATTGAGACAATCACAGTAGATATAGTTAGGTTAAAATGCAACTAATTTCTCATTTGATCTCCCTTTTGTCCCATTTAAAAGTTGTTTCAATTTATTTATTTTTAATTTTTTTTATTTTTTCCAATTTATTTTTAAAAGTGACGGAGAAATATGCATGGATGAAGCCTCTGGACCAGGGATGTGAGCAGCCTTGCTATCAAGCAGAGTGCATTGGCAAGTGGATTATGGCAGATGCAGTTAGGTTGAAGCTTAACACCTTATTATCTGATTTCTGTTTTAACCCATTTTAAGTTTGTTCTAGTTTTTAATATTTTCTGCTTTCTTGTCAATTGGGGTTTTTCCTGTTTTATTTTGTCATTGATGATATCTTGGGGGGGGGGTTCTGTATAATTTTTGCTAGATAAACCCAAAATGGTGTATCTATTTACACAATAACTGCATTGATGGTTTCTTGGGGGTATGGCAGTGGAGGTTTGGGATGGGTGGGTGGGAAACTAAAAACAAGGAGTACAAGAAAGAAGAAAATGTTCTCATATTGATTGTGGTAATGATTATATAACCCTTCTAGATATGATGGTACTATTGAACTGTATGATAGGTCGATTATGTGCTAATAAAACTGTTAAAAAGAAGACGAATTTACTCTGTAAACTTTCATTCAAATCCTAATGAAAAGTTAAATGCAAATTAAAAAAGGAAACCTGCATCTAAAGATACAAGGCCAGCTTAGGGAACCCTGTCTGAACTACACTGTGGTGGTCAAGAGGCACTGGCTCGCAGGCTTCTCTAGGAAGTTGGTTTGACTCAAGAGTAGGGGCTGCTCTGTGCTTGTTCCACCATCCCCATTCTGGGGACTCTTAGGTCTAAACTACCCTGAAGGAGTCAACTATGAGTCATGCCACGCCTAGACTATTACTCCTGATAATGGCTAGCCTCAGACGAGCGTCCCGATCCACAGAGCCCTTGGAATGTACAGCTTTGTTCTCTTTGCGTTCCTGTTTCTCCACTCCTCTGACAGAATTCTCCCCCGATTCTATCTCTGATGAGAAGTCTGAGGAAAGGGGAAAGGAATACAATTTTGTTATGTGACAAAAAGAAGGCTGAGGGCGAATCAACGAAAGGTCCCAAAGTTACAGTGACAAACGATCAGCTTCTGAAAACAAAACAAAGCCTATAACGACATGCCAGGTAAAGGCCTTAACTTAGATGAGAACTCTGTCTTCTTGTGAAAGTAGCTCACTACCAGAAATAGCAGGTTAAAATCTGATTTGAAGAACATCCCAACAGGATTAAGGCTCCCTAGTGGTTCAGCACTTGGCGGCTGACTAAAGGTCTGATGTTTGAACCCACCAGCCACTCCAAGGGAGAAAGATGTGGAAGTCTACATGCATAGCCGTGGAAGCCCTCAGTGCCAATTCTCCTCCATCCTACAGGGGCACGATACATCAGGATGGACTTGGACCACTTGGACTGGTGTGGTTAGGGGCCTTCTAGTCTGCACCTCGTTCTCACTGTGGCCCCATGTGCAGCAGAACGGAAACCCTGCCCAGCCAAACACCATCATCTCAACTGCTGACAGCCATGGGTTTGGATGTTCTTGTTTCCAAAATGTTTGCATCCGCTTAAGTGGAGAGCAAATGTTTTGAGAATGATGAGGGCAATGAATGTACAAATGTGCTTTACACAATTGATGCATGTATGGATTGTGATAAGAGACGTATGAGCCCCTAATAAAACGATTCAAGAAGAAAAGAAAAGAAAATGACCATGGTAACATATGTAGAAGTTTGCTTGATGTGACTGATTTATGGATTGTTATAATATTTGTAAGTGCCCCCAATAAAATGATTTAAATTTTAGAAAAAAGAAAAAAAATGTTTGTATCCAAAAGCAGAAAAAACTTGAAAATGTGTGTCCACCACTGCCAAAGATTTGTGAGCTAGGAGGAAATGAAACCACGCTCCTCCAGGTACTTGTGCAATCCTTGCCCAAAACCAACAGCTGGGTTTAAATCCCTGAACTTCCCCCTGACTTCATACTTCCCTGAATGATTAAGCGAAAAAGAAAATTCATAGAAAAGGAAAATGCAGAGGGCTGTGTGGGTCCCCAAACTGTCTCAGGCCATAAATCTCCCCGTGGCACAAATTAAGACAGCCTTCTTACTGTGGATGCTATCGTCGTTGTTGTCGTTGTTAATGGCAGCACTGACCAAGAGACTGATCACTTTCATCTTCTCGTGACATGACTGGGGAAGCAAGAGAAGACACCAGAGGAACATTTCTGGTACTGACCTTGCCCCCATAGCTTGAGTTAAAGCACAGAGGAGAGAAACACACTCAGGCAACAACTCCTTCCTTGATGCCTAACTGAAAGTTGAGAAGGGAGTCAACCTAGAGACTAATCTGGCTGCTTTCCAGGTGCACCTAATGAGGAAATAAGAAGACACAATGACTTGCTGATACACAGGGACGTTAGTTCATTGTGACCGTGGACACAGCAAGCATATTGTAACCAACGAGTGACCGACCTCTACAGAACAAGATACGAGCATTGTAGGAAGAGAAAGTAGGAGGAACCCATAGGGGAAGACTCACAAGGATACAGATAACTGTCTAATTTTTAAAGAAAGCATTTACGTGCTCGGTGCCCCGGATCTCAAGGAAAATACGCATGCGTACTTCTTTAGGGTAGATTCCCAGCAGGGGTCTTGCTGGATCATATGTCATTTCTGTGTGAGGTCGAGCTTTCCACAAGGGTAGGGCGTATGTGCAGTCCCACTGGGGTTCCAGTCTCCCCACGCCCTCACCAACATTCAGTGTATCCTGTTTGGATGAATTTGGCCGTTATTGTCAGTATAAAGTGTATCTCATCATTGCTTGGACTTGCAACTCCGGGGTGGCGAAAGGTCATGAGCAGTTTTTCAGAGTTTCTGTTAGCCATTTGGGTGCCATCTTTGGTGCAGTGCCTATTCATGTCCTTTGACTATTTTTTAAGTTGAGTTATGGGTTTTCCCTTATCGAGGTCTTTTAGGGATTAGTCCCTTGTCTATTGTGTCATGGTCAAGTTTTCTCCCCAGTCGGTGGGTTCTTTCCTCTTCTTCTGGTGCTTTTCCACATCCTTGGATATTTCCCATGGAGTCCTTCAATCTTGTAACTGAAGGCGTGTGTATTTTTCCCTCAGTTCGTTCAACATGAGATATACTTTCATAGGGCTTTCAATAACCCTTTTTTGGGTTAGTTGGTCGGTCTGTTTGTTTTTTGAAGTAGATGGCCAGGCTTTTATTCTGAGGTGCCTCTGGTTTGTCTAGACCCTCCAACTTTTTCTCTCGCAGCTGAGCATATTAACCTTCTCACCACCCAGGGACTCGTACACACACACAGACTCCAAAGGGTGGGAAAGCTGAGGTCCCACATGACAGCTGGAATGCACACTATCTACCTTCTAAACCCACAAGGGGGGCCTATGCATAGGCCCCCCTGGGCTGGTCAACTGCTGAATCACAGAGCAGATTCTCCCTGCCATCAGTCAATGCTGCTTCATAACGACCCCGGTGGGTTTCCAAGACTGTAACTGTTCATGGAAGTGCAAAGTCCAGTCGTTCTCCTGCGGGGCTGCTGCCACTTTCAAACTCCGACCATGCAGAGCTCAGCCCAACAGGGAACCACTGTAGGAGCATTTTTAGAAATTTTGGTCACACGGCTGCACACAGCCTCTTGATTCTTACTCCATATTCTTTCCACTGCTTGAAGTTGCATCAGCTGTTAATTTTGAGTCTATTATTCTCTTCATTGTAAACTCATATAATGATAAACCCCAGAGGGAGAGGTGAGAGGAGAGGGAAGAAAGGGTGTTTCCTTCAGTCCAGCGCTGTCTCATGGACGGCTCTTTGACAGTCACCCTCTCTGAGCTTGTCTACCACTCTGGCAGCACCTGTCACCTGCCGGCCCCAAGCTGCATGCCTGGGAGCCTCTCTCAGGATTAGCTGCTGTCACAGCAGGAAGTGGAGGCTTCCCAGCTAGGTGAAAAGATTACTTCCGTGTTTAGTTTCTTCTTAGTGATGTTGCATGTCTTTTTCCTGGAACACTTTCTACCAATTTTTTAGTTCCTTATTCCTTATCTGATAGGTGACCTACAGTGATGCATTCATGAACCTCAAGGTATGTTTCCCGGACTCCCCATTGTCCAGCACTCTGCAACTTCAGTGCCCCTCTGATCTTCAGTATGTCTCCGGGCACTCACTGACGGCCATTCATTCACTCGGGGCACTCACTGACTACCAATGTCTGGGTCCTTCTCTCATCTTCTCCTCAGCCCGTCTTCCATCTGCGCCCTGCTGTGCCCCATTCCAGAGAACCCCCTGATTCCTACACTGGTTTAACTCAACCTGGCCTTAACCACATAGACCCGATGACCAGCCTGGGCTATATGTTTGGGCTACAAGTATATCACTTTTAAGGTAGCATGGAGTCTGTTTTCTTAAAACAACATACGCAATGCAAACTTTCTAAATAAATACACTATGAAGTGTTTACGTTTTTTTGGTTTTTTTTACCCAAAGAGGAGCTGCTATCAAAGGGCTCAAGAAAAAAGACAATGTTTTGAAAATGATGATGGCAACAAATGTACAAATGTGCTTGACACAATGGATGGATGTATTGTGTCAAGAGCTGTATGAGCCCCAATAAAATGATTTAAAAATAAATTAATTAATTAAATAAAAAAGAAGAAAGACAATATTTAGACATTGTTGATGCCAACAATTGTATGTGTCCGCGTGATATAATGGATGTATGAGTTGTTATAGTATATGTAAGAGCCCCCAATAAAATGATTTATTAAATATTTTTTTAAAAAGAACAAACAAAACAAAAATCCTCAGTCTAGCATTTCCCAAAGTGAGTTGGGGGAAACATTCACGCCAGTCACGTGATTGCGAGGAAGAGCTCTGTCGTCAAACAGAGCTGGAGAGCCGCGCTCGAGGGCCTCTCAGAGGGATAGACAGTATGTGCTGCAAAGTAAGACTCTGGAAAAATCTGCCTTCAAAGAAGCCGCAGCGTTATTTAACTCAGCAGTTCCCACGCTTACTGAAGCCGAGTCCCCTTTACTCACTCTTGAAATTATTCACAAAATGCTTTTGGAATATACATTTTGTATGAAGCAACAAAGCTTGCCTTTTATTTCCAGTAATAAGCAGGAACTAGAAATAAACAGGAACTAGAGTAGCTTTTGTTTCTAATCTCTTGACATAGGGACTAGTTGACAACGGTATTGGTCAGTCATTTAAAATAGCAGATGACCGTCTCGGTGATTTCCATGTCCAGGGTTCTGAGGCAGGTGTTTGACCTCAGACTCCTCATGATCTCTTTTAGATCCATGGGTAAATGGTCTTATCAAGATAAAGTAGGGAAACCAAGGCAATATTTTTCAGACTTAGTCTTCCTTTTACTTGATGCAAAATCCTCCTAATAAATGTAAGTCAAAATAATAAGCTACCACTTCCCATCTATCCAAATGACTAAACATGAAAGTGCCTGCTACTACCAAGTGTTGACAAGGATAAGGAACAACTTATAGAATCCTCAGGCTTTGCTGGTAAGAATGCCAAGTGGCTACTGCCACTTTGGAAAACATTGGCAGTTTGCTTTAAAAAAAAAAAAAAAGCTACATTTATTTGTCATATGACTTAACTAATACCCAGGAGTAATATATTCGTGCTGAAATCTGTTAGAAAACATTCTTAGAAACTTCATTCACAATCATATACTTCGAAATAATTAATATGTCAATCGCCAAAGTTAGTGAATAAACACGCTCTGGGCCATCCATACAATGGAATATACTTAAGCCATAACAAAGAACCAACTACTGAGACAGGCAACAGCGTCTCACGGGCATCGTGTCAGATCCCATTTGTTTAGCATGCTTCAAATAAGAAAAGAACGGAGATGGAGAACAGGTCAGTAGGTGCCTAGGAACGGAGGGGCCGTAGTCTAAGTAGCAGGGATGTGTCCTAGAGACATCTTTATGGTGATGGAACATTGATCGAAGTGGTAGTTACAGGTCACAGAAATTATGGTTAGATAATAAAATGACATACATTATACCAATGTCCATTTCCTAGTTTTGGTGTGGTACTATAATTTTGGAAGATGGAAACATTGTAGAAAATTATAATTATTCCAAATGAAAAATAATATATACACATAAGCCCATCTGAGGGTTTCAAAAAGTTCATGGAAAAGTTCCAGAGACACAGTGTGGGAATTGCACCGATCTGATCCTGCCACACTGAGGGAAAGCGCTGGGGGAGTGCAGCGAACTGCAGGGGAGGGGAGCAGCAAGATCCCCAGGGAATGATGAGGGTGGAC
>NW_022103906.1:57790522-57793373 GCF_000313985.2 Echinops telfairi | reverse complement strand
GAGGTTAACTCCAGGGACTATTTTCTGAATAATTTTATTCACATCACATTCTGGAAAAGGTCAAACCACGAGGAAGAAAAACCAAGCAGTGCTTGCCAGAGGCCAGATGAATGAAGCAGGTCCAGGTAGGGAGTGCTCTGCATCCTGATTGGGCAGGGAGGTGGATGCCCACAGGTGTGAAAGCTCACCCGCGAACTGCATACCATAAGAGAGTGACTTTTACCGTATGTCAGATTTAAACGTGAAGTTTAGAAAACAGATTATCATCAAAGCCCCAAAAACCTCATTTCTGTTCTAAGAAGCTACTGTGACAAAACCACTTTTGCAAAAGTTACACATTCAGTTTTCACAACTTAAGCGTCTATAATAATTCTATCTGAAAGGGGGGAAAAATCTCTACAACTATAGGGTCAAGTAAGGGCTAGCTTCACATTTAAATCTCTTCAGTGTTTTAGAATTTAGCGATACAAATGAGAAGCTTGGAGGTATTTGGCTTATTGACCAACTAGCTCAAATTACTGCTGTGTGGTTACCAAAGCCTGAATAATCCCATCAAGTGGTTGGCTGTATATACCATGAAATAAATATCCGAACAGAGTTTGAGAAAGCTAGATTAAAATCAAAATAGGGTCTTTGGTATACACAAAGACAAAAAAAGGACTTGAGAGTTTTAGCTATTTTACTCAAATTCATTCCTGGCTTCCCTGGCAACGCTCTGATGTGGCTCTCACAGCGAAACCCAGGTGCAAGTTTCTTCTTTCTCACCTTTCCAAATTTCATCTATTTATCTGGTGTTGCTGAGAATGCACACATCAAAACATACATCAAGTCAATACTTTGTACATGTACAATTTAGTAACATTGATGATCGCAATCTAGTTGGACAACCATTCTCAACCACTTTTTCTGAATTTTTTTCTTTCTCATTAACATAAAATCACCACCCCTGTCAGGTTCCTATCTAATCTTTTGAGTTGATATGGTCAAGTTGATCCCATCAGTATAGCTCTAAGGGGGCAAAATATTCAAGGCAAATCTTTTTAAATAGTCAATTCAAACTAATGTTCCATTTTAAAATAACTTCAGGAGATATTTTTTGGTTTCAAGCTTAAAGATTATCTCAGAGCAATAGTTTCAAAAGTTCTTCCAGCCTCCATGGATCAAGAATAATCTAGTGTCCATGAAAATTGAATTATTCGTTCTACATTTCCCTCCTTTTGATCAAGATTCATCTAAAGAATCTATGATCAAAACTTTTAGTAATAGTAAGTGGGCACCATCTCAAGGCAAAGGGGACAATTGCTCATGGAAGTAATTAGCCGCATATTCCATATACTCATCCTCTTCCTGACTCAACTTTTTCCTTTATTACTTTAGGTGAATAGGGACCAATGGTCCCTTGAATGACTTCTTAAAAGTTTTTATGACCCCACGCACTACACAATCAATTAGAATATACAAAAGAAACACTGAGCACATTATTAAGCCAATTAACATCTTCAAGTTCATCGATATTGATCAAAGGTCAAGAAAGCATTTCTTTTACTGGCTGATAGTATTCTATTGCATGTATATCCATTCATTTATTGAGGGGCAGCTAGGTTGTTTACATCTTTTGGCTATTGTGCACCGTGCTGCAATAAACGTTGGTGTACAAGTCTCTTGAGTCTTTGCTTTCCAGTCCTTAGGGAATAAACCTAGAAGTAGAACGGTTGGGTCACTTGGTGGTTGTAGCTGTACCATTTTGCATTCCCATCAACAACACAAAGGAAAAGGGTTACAATTCTCCCTGCTCATTGTCAACATTTGCTATTTTTTGTTTCTAAATTTTGAATCTTAGGCATTCCCAAACTCCCTACGGAGTCAAGTCCAACTCAGTGATCCTCTAAGGCAGGGTAGAATTACCCCTGTGGGTTTCTGAGACTGTAACTCATTATGGGAGTAGAAAGCCTCATCTTTTGCCTGAGGAGCAACAAGTGGTTTCAAACTGCTGACCTTGCAGCTCACAGCCCAATGCTTTGTTCACTATGAACACTCACTTTGGAGCTCCTTAATGGGAGTGAAGTGATATCATATTATGGTTTTGATGTTCATTTCTCTGATGGCTAAGTGTTCTGAACATCATTCATGTGATTGGTGGCCAGTTAAATGTCCTCTTTGGTGAAATATTTTTCCAAGTTCCTTGCCCATGTCATGATTAGATTTTTGTTTTATTGTTGTTGTCAAGTTGTTGAAATTTTATACAGATTTAGGTTATTAGCTTCGTATCAGATATGTTTTCTAAAGATATTCTCCAAGTCAGGAACTTGTCATTTCACTTTTTTTGTAGTCATTCATAAGCAAATTTTTAAAAACATTGATAAGGTCCAGCTTATTTATTTTGTATTTTACTGTTGTTATTAGGTAACCCATTGTTACAACCTAGGCCTGACAGTACAGTCCCCGTTTTTTCTTCTAAGAATGTTACGGCTTAATTTCCACACATAGGCTCCTAATCCATTTGAATTTGTTTTTGTGTATGATGTGTGGCCTGTATCCTATTTCATGTTTCTGCATGTGGAAATCTAATTTTCCCAGCACCATTTCTTGAAGGGATTCTTCTTTTCCAATTAACTGTACTTAGCACCCTTGTCAGTGGCCATAGATGGGTGCATGTTCCTTCTCTCCCTCTCTGTTCCACCTCACTCTCCTGTGTCTCCTTTCATGGGCTTATTGAGTCAGCTCTTCACTTCTTTTTTTTATCATTTTATTAGGGACTCATACAACTCTTATCACAATCCATGCACACATCAATTGTGTAAAGCGCATCTGTACATTCATTGCTCTCATCATTCTCAAAACATTTCCTCTC
>NW_022103906.1:57778491-57789592 GCF_000313985.2 Echinops telfairi | reverse complement strand
CTTCACTTCTATCGATGCAACCAAGTGTCCTGACAATTGGACAAAACTAGAAAATAGGTCACCATAAGCTGAAATCAATGGGAACAGGTGACAACTTTGAATCTACCAAGTGAACACTCTTGTGCTATCTACATCTATTATTCTTAGGTTGCTTCCACATTAAGAAAGATTGGGCCCCAGAGGAGTACCTTGTGGTGATTTCTTTTGTAAGAATTAATACCAGACTAGTTCCAAGGAGGTGGAGATTGAAGATATCCCAATTGTCCAAGTATTTCAAAAGAGTATATCCCTCCTACTCCTCTTTTGAGTATGCCCCTGTGTCCCTAGCTTCTGCGATTCACAGAATCTCATGAAACTTTGAAGGAAGGTTTTACATCATGGCCGGTGCTGTTTGATCCACAATCTGAGCATCCGGCAGAGGTGAGCCAGATGCTGGGTCCAGAGTCAGAAGCCAAAAATACCCAAAAGTCACAGCAGGTCTTCTTGCTTGTACCAAAACTCAGCCTGGAAAACTGAGGTCTGACATTCCGGGCATGGGATTTTATAGTGACACGTACATGCCCAAGGAAAACAAAAATTGTGGCCTGATTTACGCCTTCCCCCAAGGTCAAATCTTAATCCCATCCTACTCCTGTTCCTTCGTGGAGAATACTCTCCAAAATGGGATGCTGTTGTTATTGCTGATGTTTGGTGTCATCGAATGCATCGCCGGTTTCAGCTCACAGCACCCTGTATGCTACAGAAGCAAACACTGCCCAGTCCTCTCCCACCTTCCCAAATGTGCTTATGTCTGAGCTCATGGATGCAGCCACTGTGTCCATTCCTCTTGTCCAAGGTCTTCTTTTTCTCTGCCCTGCTACTTCAGTAAGCACAATGCCCTTCTCCAGGCAACGGCCTCTCCGGACAACATGCCCAAAGTGCATCAGACTTTATGCCGGAGTCAAAATGGGACTACAGCCACAGGCATATCAAGTCCAGAAATAGAATATATCACAGAAGGACTATGGCTAGTTCACTGACTAGAACTCCTATATATGCGGCTTTTAAGAAAAATCAGCTAATCTGTGACAGTAACTTAACATTAAATCATCTTTTCTCCATACTTTTCTTCCTCAAGGTAAACAACTTCCCAAGGCTGATTTTTGCCCCCTTGGCATCCTTGCACATGGTTGTTATTGTGAGGTTCCAGTGGAGTCGGCGCCCACTCACAGGGGCTCTCAGTACCACAGAGCAAAGCACTGCCTGGTGCTGGGCCATCTTCACAATTATACTCCTGCTTGAGTCCCTTGGTGCAGCCACGGTGTCAACCCGACCCCCGGTGGTCTTCCTCTTTCTTGCCGACCCTCGGCTCTACCAACAACAGTGTTCATGTCCAAGGTCTAATCTCTCCTGAAGATAACATCTTCAAAGCACATGAGACAAAGTCTCGCCATCCTCACGTCTACAGATCATTCTCCCTATACTTTCTCCGAAGGAGACTTGTTTGCTCTTCTGGCAATCCACAGTCCTTTCAATATTCTTTGCCGACACCAGACTTCAGATGCACCCATCAGCCTCCGCGCTTCCTTCCTTATGGTCCAACTTTCAATGCCCATGAGGTCTTATGCAGCAGTTCTGCCCAATGCAATGTGCCATTTGATTTCTTAACTGTTGCTTCTATAAGCATTCATTGTGGGTCCAAGTAATATGAAATCCTTGCATTTAAACCTGAAATTCCAAGGTATAGGAGCTGGATAAATAAAGACCAGATCTGACCTCTGGCTTGCTCCCTCCACCGTTTTGAAAACTAGGGTGTTTTCTCTGTACATGTTGTTGTTAGCTCCAACTCACAGGGACCTCGTGTGCAACAGAACTAAACCCGCTGCCATTGAGCCGATTCCAACTCGGAGAGTCCTGATAGGACAGAGCTGAGCTTCTCCTCTAGGCTTCCAACCTGGTGTACCTTTAAGAGAGAAGACTGCCTCATCTTTCTCCGACAGAGCAGATGAGCAACCCAATGGGTATCTGACTGTGCTATCAGGGAAGCGAGTGTGTGTGTGTGTGTGTGTGTGTGTAGTCTAATATGCTACCTTGTTTCTAGATTTTCTATAAGCATTTCATTTTTATATCATTCTATTGCTGTCTCAGGGTTGAAATACTATACTTTTATCTCTCTGAGGATACTAATAATAGATTTTGCTTAAAACTTCTTTTCTCCACATTGCTTTATTCTGTTGATTTGTATTGGTGTTTATCTTTCACATTAGGGCTTTATTCATGTCTGGTAATCCTTGTTCTTATGCTCATCAGAGTGAATGGAAACTCATAATATGTGGATGCAGCTTGTCAACTGTGAATGTGCCAAACAAGAGAAACCTCAAGCCTTACAAGTATGGTAGAATAAATTGAGGCCTCCCTCTCTGCCCACCCATCCTGGATGATTCCAGCAGAAGCATTCTTGGTTGATATGTGGGTCATTTGCAATAAAATGCAAATATTCCTTTGACACTAGAATGTCAGGAATTTTATTTTGTAAGAAATGAATTAAAATTTTATTAATAAGATGAATATCAAGCCTTGCCTAAGACTAGAATCTTGGGGGATATAGGAAGAAAATTTTACATATGCAGTTTAAAGTGTGTTTCCCATTCAATACATTCTGAAGGAAAGCAGTGTCCGTTGTGGTTTGAAGAGAAGACACACTGCAGTCAGAATGTCCACTGTTCCCCAGCCATGGTACTAGGAGACCCTTATGCTGCAAGGCCAGCAGGAGCCTATGGTCTTGGCTCACTGGGACCTGCCTCAAGCCAGCGTTGAAAAACACAAGAAGAGCCTAGATAACAAACCTCCTTATTATATGGAGAAGAGTGAGTGTTCCATGAAGGTGGGTGTGGAGCCCATGGAGGCTTGCATAGAAGGTTGAAGGCAGTGGTTGGGAGAAAGTTAAGGGAAAAAGGAATACCCCTCCTGGACTGCAGAGGTTTCAAGGGTGAGTCGTTATCTTTCCAGGACCCTCCCACTCTAAAACCCTTAGAATGGAGGAAGGGAATAAATCTGCTCCTTTCCCTCATCACCCTTAAGTACAAGAATGGCCTAAATCATCATCTGGCTGCATTTTGGGCTTGACCATGGCACGTAAGTTATAAAGACACTCAACATATGACTTAGCAAGAGTTGCCTGCTCATAGTAGAGTCAAACATAATGACATGGCTGGAGTAACATCTGTGGGAGTGAAGCCTTTGCAACCTTCATTTGCTGATGAGGCATGACTCGGAATGAGAAGAAACAGCCACAAACAGCAATTTAAAACCATAGCTTGGAAGGTACAAAGTCTGAGTCTTGGAAATTGGAAGTTGCCAAAAATAAAATGGAACCATTAAAAATCAATATTCTAGGAATTAGTGAGTTGAAATAGATGGGTATTGGCCATTTTGAATTATAAAATCATAAGGTTTACTATGCTGGCAATCATAAAATCAAGAGGACTGGAATTCCACTTATCTTCATAGAAGACATTCTAAGATCTATCTTGAAATATGATGCTGTCTGTGATGGGACTATATCTATCTACTTCAAGGAAATCCAATCAATACAATTATTCAAATTTATGCACCAACCACTAAAGCTAGTGATGAGAAACTGAAGAATAATCGAGCAAGCATGCAATCAAAATGCATTGATCATTATTGATGATTGGAATGAAAAAATTGGAAACAAAGAGGAAGAAATAGTAGATGGAAAATATAGACTTGGTGACAGAAACAAAGCTAGAGAATGTGTGAACGAATTTTGCAAGACCAAGACTTGTTCATCATAAATACCTTTTTACGCAACACAGATTGTGACTATCCATATGGATTTCCCCACATAGAATGAAGAGAAATTAAAGTTACTGTATCCGTGGGAAGACACAATGGAGAAGCTCAATATCAGCAAATAAAAGCAGGCCAGGGGTAGACTGTGGAGCAGACTATCAATTTATCACATGTAAGTTCAGGTTGAAGCTAAAGAAAGATAAAACAAGTCCACAAAAGCCAAAGAAGACCATGAGTCCATCCCACCTCTATTTCAGGAACATCTCAAGAACAAACTTGCTGCACTGAATATTGTCAAAAGAACTGATGCGCTATGGTGAATAAGCTATAAGACCTGACAGACATCATTCAAGAAGAAAGCAAAAGGTCATTAAAAAGACCAGAGGAAAAAAGGAAGGAGCACAGTGAATGCCAGAGGAGCATCTGATACTTGCTCTTAATCAAACAGCAGCCAAGGCAAATGGAAGGGCGGAAATGAAGCCAAAGAGCTGAACAGAAAATGTCAAGGAGCAGCTCAAGAAGACAAAATATTGTAATGAAATGTGAAAAGACCTAGAAGTAGAAAACCAAAAAGGATAGATACACTCAGCATATTTTAAGCTGAAAGAACTCAAGAAACAGTTCAAGCTTCGAGTTGCAATCTTGAAAGATTCTGTGGGCAAAATATTGAATTGTGCAGGAAGCATCCAAAGAAGATGGACAGAAAACACAGTCACTGTACTAAGAAGAACTAGGCAGCATCCCACCATTTCAGGAGGTAGCATATGAGCAAGACCCAACAGTGCTGAAGGAAGAAGTTCAAACCGCCCTGAATGCAACAGCCACAAAGAAGGCTCCAGAAATTGATGGGATTCCACTGAAATGTTTCAACAAAAAGGATAAAGCACTGGAAGACAGCTACTTGGCCAACTGACTGGAAGAGATACATATTTGTACCCATTCCAAAGAAAAGTAACCCGAGAGAATGTTAAAATTATAAAACACTATTATATGCCAGTAAAATTTTGCTGAAACTCATCCATTCACACAAGTGCCTCTTGATCCATGTATATGTTCTACATGAGCATATGTAGTGTCCTGGAATTCCCATTCTTCTCAACGTCATCCATAATTTATTATGGTCCACACAACTGAATGCCTTTACATAGTCAACAAAACACTAGCAAGCATGAATCTGTGTGCTGAGCAAATAATCAGAGAAATGGTCATATGAAGAAGAATTAGGCACCAGGATTGAAGGAAGGCTTATTAATAACCTGCAATAACTCAATGTAAAGAAAACCAAAATCCTCCCAACTACACCTATAATATTTCACATCATGCAAAACAAAGAAAGATTGAGAAGTTGTCAAGGATTTTGTCTTGCTTGGATCTACAATCAATGCTCATGGAAGCAGCAGTCAGGAGATCAAAACAATGCAGTGCACTGGGTAAATCTGCTGCATAGACCTCTACAGAGTATTGAAGAACAAAGATGATACTTTGAGGACTAAAGTGTGGTCGCAGATGCATGTGAAACATGGACATTGAACATGGATGATCAACAGAAAGACTTCTGGAAAATCCATGAATATTTGCAACTAAATAGCATACTTCTAAAGTTAACTTATGGACCAAAGAAGAACTCAAAAGAAAAATTACTTTATTCAACTTCCTTTGAGTTTGATTCACTTAACTTTTCTAGTTTCTGAAGGTGGAACCTGAGGCTTCTGACTTGAGACATTTCCTCCCTAGTTAGGTGATTAGTGCTATACCCCTTCTTCTCCAAGTACTGCTTCAGTAGCACATGCTAAAAAATGCATCATATTGCACTTTTACTTTCCATCAGTTCAAGATACTTCCCGGTCTTCTTCTGGCTTCTTCTATTTAGAATATGCCATTTAGTTCCTATGCAGTTGGGGATTTCCCAGTGACTTTTCTGTAATTGGGGCTCTGGTGACGTAGTGGTTATGAGCTGGGGTGCTAACTGCAAGGTCAGCAGATTGAAACCACCAGCTGCTCCTTGAGAGAAAGGCACTGCTTTCTACTTCTGCAAAGAGTTACAGTCTTTAAAAAAAAACAAAACAAACAAACGAGTTCACAGTCTTGGAAACCCACAGGGACAGTTCTACCCTTTCCGGTAGGGTCACTACGAGTCATAATTGACTCACTGATAGTGAAGTTGGTTGGGGTTTCTGTAATCGACTTCTTATTTAATTCTTTGGTGCCCAAAGGGGGAAGAAACTTGCTATGACTTGAATACTTTCAAATGTATTGAGACACGAAAACATCACACAGGCTATACATGGTCTACGTGATAGATATTCTGTGCACAATTACAAAGACAGTGCACACTGCTGTTGTTGGGTGGAGTGTTCTAGAAATATCAGTGAAATGTCATCCTGGTTGATAGTGTTGCTTGTTTTATTAAATATCCCTACTTAGTATTTGTGTGCTTGTTCTATCAATTTTCTTAAGAGAAATATTGAAATCTCTGACTACGTTTCTAGATTATAGTAGGAACAAACCTACTAAATAAAATAAAATAAATAAAATAGCTGCATAATCAAGTCTTACATAGCCCAGGTAGGGAGATAAAAAAGAGAGATTGTTTTAAAAAGAAAACTATCATTTTTGAAAAGGGGGGATTTTTTTCTCCCTTTCTTTCCTTGTATTATATAGTACACAATAAGACGATATTGAGAAGTAAAAGCTAGGCCGGCATATCACCAATAAGGGATAAATGAACGTCGTGTGCTTCTAACTGTTACAACCTTTAGTATCCTGGCCCCAAATAGAAGCTCTGAATTTAGTCATGAGGAAACTCAGACTTTTGTAAATTGAAGAACATTTTATAAAATGACAAGAAATAACAATGTTAGGAGATGTGGGGATCGAGTGACATCTCTCTCTAGCTCCCCCCAAATGAATGGGTGGGACTACATAAACAGAGTTTGTGTAACGCTACTAGGAAGGATTGGTCAATATTCATTACCACCACTCACTTACCTCTTCCACTGTTAGGTGAGCCATCTTTAAAGCAGTAGCAGAGAAAGCATGCCCTAGGCCCTTGGAGAAACCTGGTCACGATCTCTGTCTGCAGTGGAGGAAACCAGATGTGCCAGAGGCTGTGGTACGGAAATGGAGAGGAGCAGCACTGCGAGTGTGGGTACCTTCTCCTCATCTGCCCATCAACTAGGAAACAGTGGCCCAGAGCAATAGGTGTGCTGCCTCTTGGCCTGTGGAGGCAAACGCTAAAGGTTGAGAGGCTGGGAACTGGAGGGAGAGAGGCTTGGCTACAGGCTGAGGAGACCAAAGACTATATCTTGACTATTTGCTGATGCTGACTTGTGGTAATCTAATGATTCCCTAATAAACCCCTTTAATTGTGAATGTTGTCTGTGAGTTCTGTGTGGCCACGCAATGAATTATGGAGCCTCACATTGAAGCAGAGTTCCATGGGAGGAAGGGCTGATGTCAGGTGATGGAGGATGAAGCGTGGAGGCCTATATGGCTCTTATTCCGTGGCACAAGAGAAGCCAGAGTAGATCAGAGAGGTCCACCTTCTTTGCCGTTTGTTTCCGGATGAGAAAAATGTTCTAAAGGACATTATTGGGGTAATTGAGGAGATTTACCCCAGATTAGATAAAAATCACTATACCAGTGATAAATTTCCCAAGTTTGGCAACATTTCACCAGAAGAATTGTCACAGAATTTATGAATCTGTAAAGCTTTGTCAGAAAATGTCTTTGGGTCTGGAAATGCATAGTGATGAATTAAGGGGTCACCTATGTACTGGATTACCACCGTATGTTTTGGTGGCACAGTAGTTAAGCACACAGCTACAAACCTAAATTTTGCTAAAGGTCGGTCAGTCGGGTGGAGCTATGCAACACATGGGTTCTAATTCATGTATCAGAGCTCCAATCCTGAGCACCCTGGTTTGCAAGAAACAATTGATGACCGTTACAGGCCATCCATTTTCAAGGTTCCAAAATAGATTAAGCCTCCATGGAATTCTTTCTTTCTTTTTAATTCTTAATCATTTCATTGGAAACTCTTACAGATATCGTAACATTCCACAATTCAGTGACATCAAGCAGCATTGTACAATTGCTACCACAATCAGTTTCAAAACATTTCCTTCCTTCTTGAACTCAGGGAATTCCTTCTGATCCCTAACAGAGAATGTGAACAATCTTGCCCTCAGGCAGAATGGTCAGGGAGAGGCAGTCCCTCTCTCAGGGCCTGGCCTGGGTGTGTCATTGATGTAGGTCACTGTCCTAGAGGCTGTGCAGGAGATCTCCTAATCCTGAGTCTATCCTGTCAGTCTTGCCCTGACTGCCTTCATTGGAGGGGCCAGGCCCACGCTTGTGAGCCCTTCTCTCTATCAATGTACTGGCCCTAATCCTGGTCCCATTCCTGCTTCCATGTGTTTGGGCCAGGTCCGGACCATGCAGCTGCTTCCCCAGCTTTCCCAAAAGATAGCTTGCTGGACTGTGCGGCCCCTTCCCCCGCCTATCACTGGACTGTGCAGTCCCTGCCTCTAGCGTTCCCAGGGGCTTATCTCTCCGGGCCGGATCTGTACAGCCCCTTCCCTCGGTGTTCCAGGATGATTTACTCACAGACACATCCTGACTCAGACCCTGCCACTGCAGCACCAGAAGGCCTTCCTTCCCCTCATCAGTACATCCAGTCCTTGGCTCAAGCCCTGTATATGCCCCACTGCCTCACTGCCAGGTGTGATTTCCCTGACCTAACTCATTGGGTCTTGGAACCCACCCGGGGCCTCAAGATGTGCCCCCACCTTCTTCCTGCTCTTCCTTCCCTCCCAGGAGTTCTTTCCCTGCCTCAATAAAATCTTTCTCAACTTCACATTCCTGGCTAAATTCTATCTCTGTTCCTCATCTCTGTCTCCAACCTCTCATCTTGGTGCTGAAAGACCCAGGACTGACAGGATGGGCCTCTGTGCTGCCCAGGCCTTCCTCTGGCTAGTGCACAGCCTCATCCTCCATTCTCCAACCTCTCACCATGGTCTCACCCATAATTGTGATGTGTTGAGCTGCCACCACTCATGGTTCTGTGACAGCTTCCTTTGCCCTCCCATGCCCTTTGAAAAGCTTTGTGTAAATCCTTGGATGCTCATGCAGTCGGTCTCCCTCCTCTGGAAGTAATGTCTGTGTCTTTGTGTTGTCTTTAAGACTTAATAAGTGCTCTCTGTAAATTATCTGACATGAGGTCTCTTTTGTGCTCTAAAATTCAGACCAGCCTCTCAGAGGGAAAAATCTGTGGCCGTCTTCTGCTGTAAAGATTTACAGCATTGGCAATTCTATGGGGCTGTGACTTGTAAGCTTGTCAACTCCACAGCAGTGAATTGGTTTGGGTTTGGGGCATATGCTTCGTGGGCAGTGGGAGAGAACAAAAGTATTAGTTTCTCCTATAAATTATTCAAGGAGAAGAAAAAAAAAGCTAGATAGAGGAAAAAGGACCCATCAAATGTAGCAAAATTTTAAAAGTTAAGAGAATAGGAATACACAGGCGATTCTTATATTTTCAGAGTTGAAAAGGCTTCAGAATAGAAAGTTAGCAAGAGAGAAAGGCTGCTTCCTTGCCAACTTGGCAGAGCCCTTGCTTCATTTCCATCCCAACTGGGATCAATTTTTAGCTCCAGGCCTGGCCTCCAACTGGATTGCTTCACAGCAGTGCATGGCAAAGAGATGAAGCCCAGATGTGTTTGAACATAATTTGCATGTGGTTTGGGAGCTGTTCTACAATGATTTACATCTGTTTGAAAACATTCCTCAGCCGATTTTTAGGCAATTTGTGAATTAGAATGGGTTTGCTACTGTGGATATTGCTGGTGATTACTTCCTTCCTCGGTTCCTACCCACCTAGCCCTCCATCCACAAAACATATGAGGGAGCATTACACAGCCTCAATGTGTGTGTGTCTTGCACCTACATTTTTGATTCAAAGAAACAAGTGGATTCCAACTCATACTGACCTGTAGGACCATACAGAATGGCTCCATAGGGGTGCCAAGACTGAATCTTTGGGGAAACAGCCTTATTTTTCTCCCAAAGAGAAGCTGGTGGGTTTGAACTTCTGATCTTGTGGTTAGCAGTCTCAACTCACTGCTATCAGGTTGATGTCAACTCACAGCGACCCTATCGTACAGAGTAGAACTGCCCCTGGGAATTTCCCACACTGTAACTCTTTAAAGAAGTAAAAAGCTTCCTCTTTCTCCCTGGAAAATGTCTGGAAAGAGGCTGGTTAGAGGGATAGTACTGTGCAGACTTTCCCAATTAAAATAATAATAATAAAAACCAAGCCAAGTGCCCTGAGGTCACTTGGAACTCATGATGGCCTCACTGTGCCAAAGAACTCTTCTCCCTCAGGTTCCAGTAGCTGATTTGGGATGTAGGGCACCTTTGGGTGAAGTTGAATTTCCAACCTTTAGCTGGTAGCTGATTCCTCAAAGACCCTCCCAGAGACTCCCCATAAACCCCAACAGTCTAGACTACCAAACTATAAGACTGTTTCTGGATGGAGTACCTGGACAGGGCAGGCTCGTGGATCAGGCAGGGATCCCCTGTAAGAACTGAAAAAATGTGGCTAACATCTTCACAACTACAGGGTAAGCTGTGTAGTTTCCCTGGTGTCCCAAGCATTCCCAGAGAGAGAGACTTAACAGTCAGACAGTTGGAGATCAAAATAATGTTTCTTCTATCGAGAAAGTTGATTCTGCAGAACATGGTTCCTAATGGCAAGTGGATTACCTTCATAATAAGGAGCCCTAGAGTTAGACGGAGATATTTATGTGTGGCTGTCAGAAGATAGACTCTTCCTATAAGGACTTGATGTGGAGGAACAGACATTGCTCTGCAGGGGCCAGGTTGGACAGATCACACAGAATGGAACACATGTTCTCCAACACCTGGACCATGGTGGGTGCTTAATAATATTTGGGTGAAGAAATGAAACAATTAGCAAGAACTTGTCGTTTTTAATAGTCTCAGAATCTTTGCCTTTGGGGACCTGCCCTTTCCACATTTGATGAGATGGTTAAACCAAGCTGCTTTGGCCGCCAGCTTCTATCTGCTTAAGTCTAACTAGAGGAAAAGTAGAAAAACAGAGAGAGTGGAAAACAAGACTGGAAATGCAAGTAACAATCAGACTCAAGGGTCTTGAGTGCTACACCAAGGGGTTTACAATTTGTTCTGCACATAAACTGAAGTCTCTGACGCAAAACCAGAAGACTCTTCTGGCAGAAGTGTGAAGACAGAATTGAGAGGTGAGGTAGGAGTAAGCTGACCTGCTAGAAGG
>NW_022103906.1:57749135-57750809 GCF_000313985.2 Echinops telfairi | reverse complement strand
GTTTGGAAGCTGATTGTAGTAGCAAATGTACAATTCTGCTGGGCTCGATTGAACTGTGGAAGGATTTGATGTATGCACCAATCCCAATGAATCAAAATAAAATAAAAGCTCATCTTTAAAAAAAATCAAGAAAGGTATGCTGCAAAGAACCTCTTTTAAAGGGGAAAAAAGTCACTTTGAGGATTACAGTGTGCCTGACCAGCATGGTATTGCCCCTGGCCTCATCACCATGGTGCTGGCAAAGAATATTGAAAGCATCAGGGGAGCAAACCAATCTGTCTTTGAGGAAGTACCGTCAGACTATTGCCCTGAGAAGCGAGGATGGTGAGACGTCATCCAATGGACCTCGGGGAGGTGCTCAGGAGAGGTCAGTGCCTGTAAAAGAATCTCATTCTCGGTAAGGTCACCAAGAAGAGGAGGTCTTTCCGAAAGGGACCGACACAGTGGCTGCAACAAGACTCAAATGTACCAACCGTGAGGGCGGTGCCGGACCAGGCCGTGCTGTGCTGTCCCACGCAGGGTCACGACGAGTTGGAACTGACTCAAAGGCACCTCCCAACAGCACTTGCTACTTGTGGAGGAATCTGGCTCCATGGGAACCAAACCAATTTTCTTCCAGAGCCTGCGCCTTCGTGAGAGGGCAAAGTCAGCAGCTTGCCCAGGCTCCGGTGGGGGGCACAGGCGCCCTCCCCAGGGTCGTCTTTGTCCTGCATTTGGACTAAGAACTGGTTCTGCGGAAACCCATAGACAGCTCGTTGGAAAATAGACGCCAACTGCTGGAAACAAGGTTTCAAAGAATTCCCTGGAAAAATAAACCCTGAATCTGTAATTGTGGCCTCTGCAGGTCATAACATCAATGAGCTTATCTTTTCTCAAACTGCTACAATGAACATGCTCTCGTTTTGTAATAACAAAGGAAACACTTAAAACTAATGTTTAAAAGAGCAACCGTAGTTGCTGTTGACAGTAAAAAAGAAGCACAATTTAAAAAACATATTTCAAGTTATTTTTTTCATAATTGCAAAAAATTGTCAGCCACTCAAATGCCCAATCTTTGGGAACTATTGTACATTCATCTGAAAGGATGTAGCTAGAGCCTTTTACATAATAAGGATGAGATTATGCCCACACGAGAAAAAGTATCCGTGTTGAAAAAGAACTAAGAGACAGACAGATCCATCGGTTGTTCTTTTCTAGGTGGAAAATTATCTTTCGACAATGATAAGCATGAAAAATAATTAAATAAGTAGTTGGAGTTCTTTAGGTGAGTGAAAGAAGTATTCGCGTGTAGGGGATCCAAACAATTATTTTTAAAACCAGGAACTCTAGGCAACCTGCCTCTGGCAGAGACCCCAGGAGCACATCTTGCCTGGGCTTAGAACCAACTCCACAGCTGCCCTGAGCGAAGCGAGAGCCTGGGACGTGAGCTCCTTCCCTGAGCCCTCCTTCCCGCCTCTGCTTTACCCTGATGCTCAGCGTGCTGCCTTTCTTTATCCTATTTTATTGTTTTGAAGTTGGTAAGGATTTCATTTTACTCGGAGTCATAATCAGTGACCATGGAAACAGCAGTCAACAAATCAAATGAATTATATCTAGGATGTTAAACTAAATTTTCATTTCTTGGATGCATCTGTCTAATGGTGATAAATAATTTCCTTTATATATTTCTTTTTT
>NW_022103906.1:57740320-57748216 GCF_000313985.2 Echinops telfairi | reverse complement strand
GATCAAGCCCACAAACTGGATGGCTTAAAACAACAAGAGCCAATGTGTGATCTCATATTTTTTGAGTCTCATCCATCACCAAAAGACCCCGGTCATCAATTGACTGGATTCGGACTCATAGGGACCCTGCATAAGGTTGCTGAGACGGTCGGTCTTGACAGGAGCAGACAGCCTCTTCTTTCTTCCTCGAAGCATCTGTCCAAGGCTTCCTGACAGTGCCATCAGGCGCCTCGGTCTTAAGACTAAGAGTACAAAATCAGGGCTCCTTTGTTTAAAAAGGATTTAATGTTTATTTACTTATTAAAATTCCTGTTACTGAGTACAATTCACACATCTTAGAGTCAATAGTTTAGTCTTCTTAAAGAGGGTTGTGCTGTGCAAACATCCCCACACTCAGCTTGGGAACCTCTGCTTCCTTCTTGTACCCATCGCTATTGGACACACACACACCCCACTCCCCGTGACCCCCACCCTTCACTTTCATGCCCCTGGGTAATTATTTTTTCAGTTACTGTCTTTATAAATTCTGACTTCCCTGTGTAGAAAAACATATGAAACAAGGATAAAGAAGAGACAGGGAAAAAAAGACCCAGCAACAATGATCATACATAACAGGGGAAACTCAATCTAAGAAAAATCAGACGATATTAACAATTTAGGATAAATTGAAACTGGCATCAGAGGGAGGGCTAATGGCAAGGTGCTACCTTCGAGACTAAGTGACATTGCTGGGAACCTCTTCGCAGCACTCTGTCTGATATTAGGGCTGCGCACATTCCTAGTCTATGGCAGTGGGGATTCACTGGAGACTCAGTCCACGAAGGGACCCTGGGAATGGATTTGGGGTTTCTGCTATCATCCATAGTGTTCTACAAACTGGATGTGCAGAATTTAGGCTCATGGTTTACAATCTTTGGATCCCAAGGACTAGTGTGTTCTTCTGTGTGGACTTGGCTGACTCCTCAATTACATGGCTGCTTGTTTTGAAACAAGCCTTTATAACCACAGACAATATTTTTCCTGATAGCCAGGCACCTTCCGATTTCTTCACCACATTTACCTGTGACATTCATATCGTCAGTACTCTCCTGAGGGTGAGTACTGGGCAGGGACACGTCTTAAGGATTAGTTGTTCTAATATTAGGATAGGATCAAATGATGACTCAAAATCTACTCATAGAACTACGGTTTCTGTCTGCCTGTGGTTCATTTTTGGAGACATCTTTATCATTTCACTGAAGGACATCACAGATCTTAACCCATGGAGTTTAAGGTAATTCGATTGATCGTAACATTTAAAAAATAGCTCTATTGACATAATTCAATAGTTGAATCACATTAAATACAGTTGTGCAATCATCTCCACAATCAATTTTAGAACATTCTCTTCTTTCTTGTACTCATTGTTATCCGTTTTCATTTCCCCCCAACCTTCCCCTGCCATACCCCCCAAGAAACCATCATTGCAATCACAACCCCTATAGCTTTACCCAGGCTGGATTGCATACGGTCAATGGTAAAAACACTCTTGTGTGAAGGATTTTGTACATATGGACATCTTACGGATCGCTAATACATGAATTGTTAACTTGTACATCTTCATTATTTGGGTGATATTGGACACGAGTTACACAAGCCGTGGGGATCGGAGATATGATAGTCCTGAGTCCTGTCAGTTATACTCATTTATAAAGGCAGGACCACACCAGGTAGATGAGTCCAGGCCACAAAAAGGCAGAGAGAGCTTGAAAACAGCAACTCTACGTTAGTCTCGGGTCACCATTTGTTGGGCACCCTCAAAGGTTGGTTGTGATCCCAGGAACATGAGAGCACATCCTAAAATCAATTACTAGCTGGGGTTTCTGAGAAGGGAAGGGGGAAGTAGGCAGGTCATTCAGCAGCCAACCAAATGGTGTCATTTTGGACAGTTTGCCCCAGTAGAATTCCTCAATTTCTTCATCACTAGCTTTTGGGGTTCATGCATAAAGTTGAATTATAGTTGCATTGATTGGATCTCTTGACAGCAGATAGATAAAATTCAATCACAGGTAGCATGGTGCTTCATGATAGATGTTTTTCATGATCCTTTCTGACGATGAATGCCACATGAACAGTACATGCTAATAAACAGTGGTTGGAAGACAGGGGCTTGGTGATAGAAATGAAGCTTGGGTTTCCATGATAGAATTTTGTGAAACCAATGACTTGTTCACACCAAATATCTTTTTCAACAATACAAAAGGCAACTACTCACATGGACTTCCCCCAATGGAACACACAGAAATCAATTGACTACATCGGTGGGAAGACACGATGGAAAAGCTCAATATCAGCAGCTAAAACCAGACCAGGGGCTGACAGTGGAATGAACCATCAATTGCTCATATGTAAATTCAGAGTAGAGCTGAAGAAAATCAAAACAAGTCCACAGGAGCCGAAATATGACCTTGAGTCTCTCCCACCTGAATTCCTAGAGGATCGCAAAAAGAGGCTTGATGCCTTGAACAAGAATGACAGCAGATACGATGCGTGGTGGGAGGGTAACGAGACCATCAGTCGTGAAGAAAGAAACAGGTCATTAAAATAAATTTCAATGAAAAAAAAAATGTTCCCTGGAAAAGAACATCATGTTCTCTAAAGTAGAGGGACTTTGAAAAAGAGGAAGGCTGGCAAAAAAGAGGAAGGCCCTGAATGAGATGGATTGACACCCATGGTGGGTGTCATCAGGCAGAGGATGGCGCAGGACCATGTACTCCTTAGAGTTGCTATGGGTCAGAACCAACTCAATTGCACCTAACAACAACCTTAGGGGGCAATAGCATGATGCCAACCTTTGAAACAATGTGAGAATTGCCTAAATGTGACCCGGAGACAACCCGAGGACTTCTTGTTGAAAAACCACCACAGTGGCCACAAACCTTGAATTTGTAAAAAGCCCAGTACCTGAAGTACAATAAAACAATGTATGCCTGGGTTTCCAAATCAGGTCCTATTCAAAAGGTACTGAGGCTTGGGGCTTGAACATATCTTTTGGGGTCTACTAATGCCAGCCTTGGCAGGCAGCAAAAGACACAGGGAGTTGTGCTCACTCACACTGATGCATGGAGAAACTTTTCCCCTTGTATCTGGTCCACAGAAGTGATGCCAATGTCTTGCACAGCACTGCGTTTCTTGGATTTCAGTCCAGTAGAAATTTTAGACATTAGTAAAAGGGAAGTTCATTTGCCCTATGAAGCAGATGGTTAATACTGTACTTAGGATCATTCACTACAACTTATTACACCTTGAAAGGAGATTAAAAGAGTAGGCAGGCCCATCGGATTTTAACTAGCACACATCGTTTTCTGTTTGCTTGTTTGTTTGTTTTAAGGAGAACTGGTGGTATTGTAGCTTAAGCACTGGGTTGCTAACCATCAGGTTGGTTCAAATCCACCAGCCACTCAGTGAATGGGAGAAAGAGGAGACTGCCTGCTAATTGTAAAGATTGACAGTCTCAGAAACCTTCTATAAGGAGCTCTGGGGGTGCAGTAGGTAACACTGGGCTGTTAACTGCCAGGTCAGCAGTTCAAACCCATCAACTGCTCCTCCGGAGAAAGTTGGGGCTTTCTGCTCCCACAAAGATTTGCTCACTCAGAAGCCCATCAGGGCAACTCTTCTCTCTCCTATACGGTCACTAGACATTGGACTGGACTAGACGGCACGGAGTTTGGTTGGGGTTTATGAGTTGGAAACGACTGGATAGCACTGGGTTGGGTTGGGTTGGGTTCTAGTGCTTTGCTTAGTTCTCAGCTTCCGACACTCCCTACTTTCTAGTTGAGCCCAACAGAGAGTCCATCTCCCCACTCCCCGTTGCTTCCCAGTTCCCCCTGGGCTTTCCAAAGCGTCAATCTGGCCTCTTAACTTCCTCCAAAACCTCCCCACATGTGCCCGAGGTGGGAAATTCAGAGTCACCCCCCCCCACACACAGTGTTTTCATCCCTAACTAACTGATCTGCAAAACAGGAGCAAATTACCCAAAAAACAAGGTAAGCACAGGCTTACTTGTGCTTACATACTAATCTGTGGTGTGTGTGTTGGGGGGCAGGGGGGAAATCTCATGGGTAGCATGGGTTTACTTGGTACTCTACAGGGAAGAGTGTACACGAAATGAAGCCGTTGAGCCCCTGCCAGGGATGGTCAATTTGAGAAGAGGCTGTAGGAAGGTGCTGTGCATGTCGGAGAGGGGCAAGGGCCAGCCATACCTAGGAGCAGGTTCTGTGATGTGGGAGAACACTGTGATACTGTAAGTAAGATAAGTGAGTCCAGGTTTGCCTGGCTCCACGGGCAGTCAAACACTCCTGCAAAGCCCACAGATGCTGGGTCAGAGAGGCCATTCCGTGACGACACTCCACTCGATTTGAGGCTTCCTTCTACCCAACTGGCTTCACTGCAACAAGCTGCCTTCTGCTTTTGGCCTCTACCTCTTCAATCCTGCATTCTGCTCCAGGACCCTCTTCAGGAGACACACATGTTTCACAGAGTTCAAAGGATCACACGGAAACTCGCAGCAGGGCAAACAGACGTTTCAGTGTGCATCCTCCAGTTCACCCTCCCACCAGCCGGCCTCCCCATCACCCAGCTGCTCTCGTGCCCTGACAGGCCCACACTTTACCCCTCAGTGCTTTCCCATATGCTCTCCCCTCTGCCTGTGCCCTTATCCAGCTGGTAAACCCACTCGTAGATCCTTCGAGGCTCCCCTGTGAAGCTTTCCTCCCAATTCTGGCCAGCAGCCCCACCTCCTGTTTCAGAATCATGTTTTTTTTCGATGTGTCAGTCTCTCTTCTCCGTTGGGCTCGGAGCTCCTGGGGGACGGGAGGCTTATGCTCAGGGACACGGCACACCCGGCCGAGCCTCAGAGCACGCGGTCACGTCCCTCCAAGTTTGAGCCGTTCTGTTGTGGCTGGGACAGGGGGCAACAATGCAACTCTTTCCAAGCCCCGAAGAGGTGCCAGGGCCAGGGAGACTGCTCCAAGCCTTTGCTAACCATTTACAATGAGCCAGCTCCTATATCACTGGTCGTAATTGCCTCCTTGAATTGTCACAACCCAAAATGAAGAAAGTGAAGCAAATCGACTGACACGCTTGTTCTAGGAAAGCTGCTTCTCTGTGCTGCGTCCCGCACCTCAGGGAGACTGTGCCCTTGCTCAAGGCCAGGGTTAAATCCAAAAGCTGACCTCTTTTGACAGCACTGTCAACACCATGGCTCCAGGTTGTGTCTCTTTGTATCCATATCCATGCAGTGGACTGGGAACCCCCCAGGGCAAAGAGACCTATGGGCGGCCAGGGATCGCCGTGGGAAGCAGACGGATGGTCTGATGGAATAAGGCTCTATCAAAAGAGACTTGCCTTCAGAGTGGTTCCCAACGTAGAGCAACCCCAGCCGGGTTAGAGTGGGTTTCCCTTGACTGCTTTGTCGGAAGTAGCTCAACACCCCTTTGTCCTGAGGCACATCTAGGTCGACGCTGACTGCCCACCTTTCAGGTAGCGGCAGAGTCTGTTAATTGTTGGCACCGCTCAAAGATAACACCTGGGGGTGTTAAATGCATTTGAAATGGTATTCTGCTTAGCTTCTTTCCATCTTGGCTTGGTCTGCTGAGGACCCAAGTGCATTCTAAGTTCGTGCATCTGAGAGCCCACCTACAACATAGAGACATCCAGGACCCTGGCGACCCAGCAAATCCAGCAATGCTTCTTCTATGTGGGTCGCCAGTGCAGGTGTCCTGGACCAGGGCTCCAGGGCAGCATTAAAATGTGACATTCCATCGTAAAAATGACGCGGCTGTTAAGCGGAGAAGCCAACCAAGGGGTCCTATAGCATGCGCCTTCTCTGCACATCTCCACAGCATCTCCTCCCTTGGATCTGGTCCCCAGTGGCACCAGGTATAGATCTGGGCAGCCCCTAATGGGATATGTGCCACCCACCCGCTCACCACAGTCTCCACCAGCAGTTTCATCTTGCTCAGTAGCTATCTCTTCTGGGCCAGTCTCATTTCCCGGGCTGGAAATTGGTTTCCGACAATGTTCCCTTCGCTTTTTAATCTATTCATGCTAATTACAGTCACTCCCTGCAGTTCAATAGCCATTATTCTTCTGTGTCGTCCTGATGATTCGGTTAGAATACAAGGTCCCTTCAGAAGCCCCTCCCTTGGCCCACCTCCCAGGTCAGGAAATGCTGCCTGATGGTTGCCCACTCTGTCCATTTACCTGCCCTCCAGAAGGCAGATGTGAGGAGTCTTCATTCCAGCTACCAACCAGGCTGCCACCTAGTGATCAGAGAGAGGAGCTGCCACGAAGACCGTTTTTCCTGGTGTGTAAATTGCATCATTTGAGAAAGAATGATCCAGATCCGAGCCCCATCCCATCTTTTCAATGTGGCACGTGTGTGTGTTGGGGGGGGATTTGCTTTGGTCACCCTTTCCAGTGCATTGGGTCCAGCTCTGAATGCCTTTTGAAAATGAGTAAATAAAACGTCTTACTTTCAAAGTTCTTTGTCATGAACCCCAGAAAGCATTTGTAGGCACCTCCTAACTTCTGGGTCAGCATTAGCAGTGCGAGAAGTAGATGTAACAACAGGTGGGGAGAGACCTCCCATCACCATTAGGGGATAGATCCTCGTGCTGCCTCCGCCCCATCCAGCACATTCTTTCGTCAAGCCCCTGATGTGTCTGAGTCTTGGTTTCTTAAGCTTTCAATGAGGATGTTGAACTACAGGATCTTTACGGTCCTTCTAGCTATAAAAGCATATCGATTTCTCCTATATAAACACGCATTTGAATGTTGTTTAGGCCATCGGGGGCTGACAGACATGAGAGGAGCTGATGGCGGAAGCAGAGCGGAACCTGTCCCTGGCAGCCTTTCTGGTACGTGAGCACTAGCAATGTGGGAATTGGCCAAAGGCATTGGCAGGCCCACCTATGAATTATTCATGTCTGATCAGCAAGCAAAAAAGGCAGGCTAATTGCTGATTTGACCTCTGAGAGGAGGGAGGCTGGGAACGAGGAAAGCTGTTTGCTACAGAACGTGGGCTTCTTAGCTCGAAAAGAACTTTGCAGATTACCCTAGTCTGTGCACAGGCATCCCGGCCCGGGCTGGTACAACGGTGAACATAGATGACTGCTACTGAAAGGCTCGAGTCCAGTCAGATAGTCTCCGAAGAAAGGACTGGAGGCCCTACTTGTAAAAGATCAAAACTCTCACCACTATGGAGTTGATTCTGACTCCTGGTGACCCTACAGGACAGGGTAGAACTGCCCCATGTGGGTTTCTGAGACGGTAACGGTTTATGGGAGTCGAAAGCCTCCTCTTTTTCTTGTGGTTTAGAACTCCTGACCTTGTGATTAGAAGCCACCATGTAATCACTAAGCCATCGGTTAGTGAAAACCACACGGAGCACGGTCCCACTCTGATAAATGTGGCCTTGCCGGGATTCGAGCTCAACTCAATGGCAACTTGGGTAGTCTGTGCCCACCTGACTGCCAGACACACTCAGATCGATGTAAGGAATTGGATTGAGATCTCACAGCTGGTTAATTGTGGAGCCAGAACAGCCCACTGAAAGGAAAAGTTGCTCTAAATAATAAACAGATGGGCAGAGACGCGTTTATAAGCCAACTCACCCAATGGTTGAGAATCTGATTTCTATGGTAATGTTTACAAAAGCCAGGTACTGGAACATACATGTGTCTCCAAGAGAGTGCTCTGTGCATGTATTTATCATGCGCAGACCCCAGATATCCTTCAGGGGGTAGACAAGAGAGATGGTACCCAGGAGTCAGGGAGCAGAGAAGCCATTCCTGGGATGTGGTTTGTTTCCTGGATAGAGTCCAATCAGGAATGAAGGCCTCTGTTCTCAGGAAC
>NW_022103906.1:57735256-57739294 GCF_000313985.2 Echinops telfairi | reverse complement strand
AAAAAATATACTCTGCGGCCTCCTCAGGTTCTGGTTGAGCAAAGTAGACCCGTGACATGACTCGGTCAGAGTCATAAAGCCAGGTCTTAGGAACTTAGGTCTGATGTCGATCCACAGCCCAGGCTTCCTACCAGTCACCAGAATGCTCCAGCCTGGCCCGAACGCCCGCTTTCCTTCCATCTGGCCCTCTCTGCTTGGCTTGCAACTCATCCGAACAAGACACAGTCTTGATCTTGACTCAAGTTAGGCGTGTGGTCTTGGACCATTTGCCTAACCTATCTCTGCCTGGGGCGTCTCCCTTACACGATGGGGTGATTATATTCACCCAGAGGAAATCCCTGCAGATTAACTGAAATGGCAAAGGCACAAGTGCTTCTCACTGCTCTGAGTTTCCACACAGTGTGAACCTGGCACAAGCATTCCATTGCCCTTTTCCTGCTTGTTTGTCCAACAAAAACACTAGGATTTGCAAACTCTCCTCGGTTGCCCCCAACACCAGTCCTAAGCTCCTTACAAACATCAAAGCAGCTCTCAAGGGACCCAAGCGAATTTTGAAAAGGGAGGTGACAGAGACAGGTCACAGTCAGGGACGGCTCGCGTCTGGGCCTGAAACCCCCATTCGAGCTGATGGCTGAGACGCACCAGCCGCCAGGAAGCCAGGCAAGGTGAGGTGTCCCAGTTACCGCTCTTCCCAGGGATCAGTGTGTTGGCAATGGGTCATTCCAAAGGGAACATGGCAGGAAGTATAATTTCCTAAAGACCACCAGGGTGACCATTTCCCAAAGTCTCCTCTTTGGTGTGAAAATAAACCCAAGAAAGGAGGCATCGTCTTCGGTGGAAAAGAGGTCCTAAGCGCTGGGTTTATTAATGAGTTCCCTAACTGTATTGATGAGAGGCTTTCCCAAGCCTTGGTGTGTTGTGTACACGGTCACTCTCTGAGAGGAACAGGGGGTGTGCATTTATTAAAATATGTTCCCAGTTGAGTTGGTCAAGCTCCCCAGATTGCAACTAGAAAGCCGAACCCGCCACGTCTAGGTGGCTTAGCCAAGGTCACACAGCCCCTTAGCATCTGGAGTGGCACTAGGACCCAGCATCCCGGTGTGTTCTCCAATGTGGTTCCTTCTGCAGGTCACTGACATCTGGGGACACCTTGGAACCAGAGCAAACCTACTGTAAGAAGGAGAGGCTTGGGTCCAGCAAACAAAGTCACAGCTGGTGTAACTAATGAGAGCGGCTTTCCAGGGGTAAAGAAGCGTGCGTGGGAATGAGCGCAGGTGCTGTGGCAGGGATGTCAGCACCAGGCCAGCCACGCGAGCCTTTCCACCCAGAGAGGCTGCAAGCCCCAAGCGAAGGAGTCTCTCTTCCCTCCTCTCTCCCTGCGTTGACCTGTTCCTGGGGAGAGTGACCGAGGAGCCATGGTGGCTCCCTGGGGGTGCCATGGACACCCCAGCGCCCTAGAGTAGCTCCCTAAAGAGCCACGTCCTAATCCATCTAAAGAAAACAGAAATCTTCACACCAGGACCCAAGGTGAGGTCATGGTAGGTGGAGAAAAGATCACAGTTGTCAAGGATGGCATCTGACCTGGATCCACAATTAATGTTCATCACTGCAGCAGTCAAGAGATGAAAGGACGCCTTGTGTTGGGGGAATCTGCTGCACAAGACCATCGCTTTAAGTGTTGAGAAGCAAGGGCGCCCCTGACCTGAACTCTGGTAGTTTTTCCATTTCCTCAGATTAATCTGAAAGCTGGACATGAAGTTCGAAAGATCAGAAGAGACTGGGTGCATTTGAATGACGGTGCTGGTGAAAAATCTTGAAAATGATGTGGACCGCCAAAAGAACTAACAAATCGTCTATGAAGAAGTACAACCAGAACCCTCCTAAGAGGAAGGAGGGGAGACTTTGTCTCACGGACTACAGGCATGCTGCCACGGGACTCAGTCCCCGGGGGAGGACATCATGTTTGGTCAAGTAGAGGGCGGTGAAAAGGAGAAAGGTTCTGGACAAAATGGACAGACATGGTGTACACTGAGGAGCTGAAACGTCAGAACCATCGTGGGGCGGGTTTCCTCTGTTGTACACGGGGAAGCTGTGAGTGGGCACTGGCTGGAGGGCCCCTAACAGCCACAGCCACCTCCAGAAGCTCGGGAGGTTACTTCATGGGGCAAAATAGACCGGGCAGGTAGGAGAACTGATGTTGAGAGGGGCAGAGTGGCCTGGGTTCCCCATGTCATCACAACGTCAGCACAGGGCTGGGGGGGACGTGGCTACAGAAGAGAAGGCTACATGGTGATGACAGCAGAGACTGGCGTGATGCATTCTGACACTGGGCGAAGGAGTCAGAAGTCAAGGACTTCTAGTGCCAACCAGAATCTGAAAAAGGCAAGTCCTCCCCCTGCCCCCCACCCCCCGGAGCCTCCAGAAGGAAGCAGCCCTGCCAATACCTTGACTTTGGGGCAGTGAAACTGATTGCAGACATCTGGCCTCCAGCACTAGAATATAACGCACCCGCTAGAACATAATGCACTGAGCTACTCTATCAGTGGAGATTGATTTGAGCAGCGGTAGGAAACAAAGACACCCAGTATGATGAGAACATCCCAGTCCTGAGAGAGCTCTGCCACCCTGATGAGCGAGTGCCGAGGGAGAGCACGCCAGGTGGTGTGACCCACTCCTTGGGAAGCTCAGTCACCCCACACCGTCAGGAACCGCCCAGAGGTCTCCTCCGAGCATTGCCCTGTGACACAGTTTCATCCGAAAGGGGTGAGGCCACCCCAGGTCTCCTGTTCAGACCTAAGAAGGTCGTCTGTGTATCCTGCTGACTCACCAATTGTTTCCTTCTCAAAGAAGTAGGCAGCGACTGGTTTGTGACACCACACCTTACCCGTGTGCCTTTCAGGGATTGCTTGCATTGGCAGGAGCACAATTGGATCATTGTGTGAAATACTAGTCAAGCCAGTTTGAGCTGCCTAGGAGCGAGACCCACCTACTTATAAAGCCTTTCCACATTTCCAAGGGCGTATTTTCTCCCAGCTGCTCTGTTCAGTGGTTGTCCATTAGGGTTGGTGCCCCGCCCCCCCGACCTCATGTGATCATGCCTTCCTATACACCTCATGACATCACCCCTCCACGGACTTCGTGGCGAAACCCCCACCCCCCACCATGGTTATAGATCACAAATACTAATTCCCACAATGTGAGTAAAACCCAGAAATGCCAACAAAACCAAGTCGCCTAAATAACACTGCCACCAACCGAAACAACAACGTGTGTTTGCAGCATGTGCAGATGCAGCCACATGATCGGAAGCGTCGTTACACTTAGGTAACCGGTCAGAGCACATTGGAAGGTTGAAAAACAAACTCGGCACAGGGTTTTGCCTTGGTGGGGTCTATTGATACATGTCAGCTGGGCTTACCAAAAGACGATTGTGGTTACTGGGTGGGTTCTGCCCGCTGACAGCCCTCATTCAGCAAACCCACGCACTGCCCAGCAGGCCGTCCCCATGCTCACCTTCCTTGCCATAGCCGAGCCTCTCGTGGCAGTCACCATGGCACTCCATGGCACGAGCCTCGCCCCTTTCCACGGCTCCTCGATCTGACCGAGCATGATGCCTGTCCTCAGGGACTGGCTTTTCCAGACAACACGTCCAAGTACTTGCAGTCTCGCTATGCTGACTGCTCAGGTCACGCTGACGGCACTGCGTGTCTTCTGGAGGACCACAGGACACTCAGTCTTCTTCCTCAATGCCACTGTTCCAATGTTGGGAGCCAGCCCTAGCGGACATTCTCAGGGTCCTTCAAACAATGACCGGCCCTAGTGGAAAATAACTGGCAAATGGTTATGCCTTTAAAAGATATCTTAGTCACCAAAGCTTCCTTGTTCTATGAAACTGTCTGTTCCTATTGAGACAGCTTGCGGTTTGTGTTACCCCCCCAAAATGTTCTTTGACTATTGTGCAGCTGTAACTGTTGTGCAGCTACGTGACCTTTAACGGGATTGGTTGGTTATCCTTCACCCATTGGTTAAAAATACCAA
>NW_022103906.1:57723802-57734619 GCF_000313985.2 Echinops telfairi | reverse complement strand
GGTCGGTCTGACTCCTCGCGGCCCTGTGCACAACAGTAGGACACACTGCCGGGTCCTGCGCCATCCTCCATCCTCGTAATTGTCCTGAGGTTTGAGCCCATGGGTGCAGCCGCTGTGTCCACCCATCTTGCTGAGGCCCCTCGTCTATGTATTGCAGGTGGCAAGTGAGTTTTCATCCGATCCTGACACTGTGATCCTCTTTGTATGGTTCAGTGCTTTTTAATTACTATTTGTTCAGTATACACATGGAAAATGGTGAGCAGTTGCCAGTCTGAATGATACCTTAATTGGTTTTAAACCATGCAGGATCACCCTGTTCTGTCCAAATGACTGCCTCTTGGTCTGAGCAGGTTCCACGAGAGCATTATTAAGGAGCATTATTAAGTGTTCGGGAATTTCTATTCTTAGCCGTGTATAACTGAGCAGGGCAATTTTAAAGGGTAATGAATTTCTGTTGAAATACTTACTGCACAAAAAAATTGCATCCAGTGATTGAGGGGTCATGTCCTAACAATGTTGCTCAGTGTGCTTGGTCCTACCCTTCGCCCGCCAATGAGGCAACTGGTTCTCATCCCTCCCCACATAGCCTGCGCAGGTATTTCAAAATCCAGCCCATAATATCTCCCCATCAAATCTGAGGCCCATGGAGTTACTTTTTTTCCCCCATGGAGTTATTTTAGTAAAGCTGTCAAAACAAGCCTGAGCCAGAATGAATTTCAGATAGGCCAGTACAGCTCCAGGGTGAATCTGGCATTGCTGTTTTACTCATTGAAGATTGACTATTGGGCAACCTTTAATCACTGGGCAAAACCTGACTCTGTGATACCATTGCTGTGCCCTGCTACATTTTTCTGTGGCTATCTGGAATGAGCACTGACAAGAGGGTAGTGGCTACTAAAGAGACCACCCATGGTACCTCTTACCAAAGGAAAGAAAGGAAGCCCAGGCTGAGTTAGCCAGGCTCCACACAAGCCAACAATACTTGTGACGTTGGTTTGACGTGACCCTTGAAAAACCATTCCTCTGTTAACACTGACCTTTAGACTGAATCACATCACCTCAAGTGACCTTTGTTAAACTAGGAGGGGTTTGGGCAGCAGCTTGCAGGAGGTTGTATTTCAGGCTCTCTCCGTGTTTCTCCTTTAAGACAGACACAACCATAAGTCCCTGGAGGCTGTGTAGGACTTAAGCTCCCTGGTCGAAGCCAGGTCCCCACTTCCCAGCTGCAGGTGTTGAGTAGCAGGGTTTAAATCTCTTGATTCACCAGCCCAAAACGTCATCCCTGGATCCCCGGAATTCTCCTCCTGTGGGGTTCCCAATGTAACCCATAGCATCACGCACACAACCAAGTACAGAGCCTGAGTTTGAGCCCCAGCTCTTCTACTTGGTTGCTATAGCCGAGCCATGTCAGCTTCTTTAACTTACGTCCTCATCTGTGAAGAGGCTGAAAAGTCTGCCCTCCTTCAAGGATGCTTGGGAGGATTAGCTCAGTTAGTGCATGTGCCTGCTCAACCAGCTTCTGGAATATGAGAGCTGTGCTGTTCAGCATCCTGGTCACACAGGCACGGGTTTATGCCAAAGGGAACTTCTCTGTGACCGGTGAGCAACAGCAGACATGCTCTCAGGAATACGGTGGTCTTAGTCTTGTTTGGGTTCCTTCAAAATAGATTTTTTAAATGTGTTTGAGATCCAATCAAACAGTGGCTTCTGGGGGAATTTTCCGACTAGTTAAATTCAAGGCAGAATAGTCAGCTCAGTGGGCTATGGCAACTGTCTGGGAGGGATTTCAAAGGAGAAATCCTGACGGATTTTCTGCAAGGACATGGGGAGGTCAGCAGAGTTTATGATGAAGGAGCTTTAAGAAAACAGAAAGCTGAGCTGTTGAGAAAAGGGCCACTGGGGAATTTTTTCCCATCATGACAATTCTTCAAGGGGAGCAAGGGATGTCCTACAAGGCTTTCATGGAGAAGCCTTCCTCCACCCGCCTTGCCGCCCGCATCTTGCCCTTTCATATTCCTTTTCTGTCAGAGTATGAAGAAAGTCAAAGAATGTTGAAAAGGAACAGGATTTGAGTCCACCAAGGTGGCCTGATGGCCATTTGTATGGCAGAGATTGAAAAGGACAAGATTCTTCCGGGAAGGGATGGAGAGATAGAAACACCACCTTCCAAAGTGAGTAGACCCAGATGGAGACGACTGAGAAACAATAGCTTCACATTTTGATAGTCTTCTCATCTAATGGAGGTTTCTACAACTTTGTATTGATACTTTTTGACTTACCCTTGTGGAGCCACTCCATAAAAGTTGCCTGTTAATTTATCATCAAAGGTACATAAAATCTGCATATCCAAAGAGATAGAAAGTACCACCTTCTTGTTGACACCAGAATCTGAAGACTATATATATATATATATATATATATACACACACACACACACACACACACACACACACACACTAATGACATCAGGTGGATTCTAACTGGTGATTAACGCATGTGTGCATAATAGAACTGCTAGCAGAGAAATTTTCAAGGGCTGATTTGGGGGAGGGAATAGATCACAAGCCTTTCTGCTGAGGTGACTCTGGGTGGGGTCAACCACCAACTGCTCTGTTCATTGTGAAACACTTAAGTGCTTGCACCAACCAGAGACTGCACAGAGCCCAGCCAACCTAACGGAGAACGACTTTCATTGACAGGGGACAGGAGCACTGGGATCAGGCTAGAGAGCAGACTTGGAAAGTACTCAGGAATGAACACTGTGAGTGGAAGCACACCTGGCTGAGGGACAGCTTCCCCACTGCAGCCCAGACACTGGCCATCCCTGGGACACCACCCTAGGTGGAAGGGATGCCACACTGCCCACGCATCTGTGCTGCACTCACACAGAGTCCGGCTTCTCCGAAGAGGCAACCTCCTGGCAAGGTTAGGCCTTCCTGCGTTTCAGGGCCACGCAGGGCAAGTGTCCTACCTTCTGGGTTGCTGGGGTAGAAATGGGATCTCTTGCCCTGCAAGACTGACTGACAGGTGAATTCCCAGAAACAGAAAGGGGTTCTGGGCGGTTCAAAAATGTGTCAAAGATGGGCACAGTGTAATTTATCAAAAGTAATTTAGTTTGTTGAAAATCAATTTACAGCATAGCTAATTGTTTTTTAATCAGCTGTTCCTACAGTCTTTATGTTACAGTCAGAGGAGGTAAACTCTTGTAACAAATAATCCCCAGATTTCCTTGGCTTCACACCAGAGGAGCTTATCTCAGCTCAGGGCCAGCATCCAGCAGGTGTTCCTAATGGCCAGGCCATCCTCCTCCCAGGGGATTGCTGTGACTGACACCTTGCAGTTTCACACCATCCACGTAGCACCCAATGTTGATCTGCGCTTTGTCGCACTTCCCCCGCCAAAAGGGCATGGGAAGGAGTGGCCTGGAAATCCTTCTGGGCCATGCCTACCCGTGGAACACAGGTAGGTCACCCACAGTCCCTTGGCCAGAGCTCAGCACTCGGCCACGCCCAACAGTCAGGCAGGCAGGAAGAGTAAGCCGAGCAGCTAGGAACAGGCCGACACCTCCACCACCCTTCCCCGAGAGAGTTACGTGGGAGGATTACACTAGCTCTCTGTGACCTTTGCCTCCAAATTTGGATTTCATTTTGGTGGCATCTGAATTGAATTTTCTACTAGTCAGGATCATTTAAAGTATACACACGGGGGCTCAAGCTGAAAGAAAATGTTTTTCAAAAGGATGATGGCAACCTGTGCTTGACACAATGGATGTATGGATGGATTGTGATCAGAGCTGCCAGAGCCCCCAATAAAGTGATGTAAAAATAAAAATAATAAAGATCACCAATGCAATCAATAATAAAGTATCCCCGCAGACAGCAGCCGTTCTTGACTGGTGACCAGGGATGGCAGAGGAGGAGACACATGTGATTTCTGACGAGGAGTAAGGTAATGTCGTCTAATATGGGCGAAGTCTGCTCAACTTGACCGAAGCACATGATGACATTATGACGTACATAACACTAAGACACCTTTTGGATAAGTGCTATAACATACCAGGGGCCATCAAAAAGTGTGGAGAAACGGAAATGAAAAGAGAATGAACACAGAGTTGCCACAATGGTAAAGCAACCTAAAACTGCGTGTGTCGTTACATGTAGACCATTGCTGTTGGGGGCCCCTGAGGGGGTTCCGACTCATAGAGACCTCTGTACAACAGAAGGAGACACCACCCAGTCCTAGGAGAATCTCACAACTGCTGTAGTTAGCCAGCCCATTGCTACAGCCACAATGTCAATCAATCCAGCTCACTGAGGGGCTTCCTCATCTTCACTGACCCACTACTACACCAAACATGTATGCAGATATCTGTGTATATATCTATTTATAGGCGTACCTACAGCCACATGTTTGAGTGCACTGCATATATAGTCCTGTGTATAATAAAGCACATACTGGGTCCACTTGGAGATACCTCATAGACATAATCAAACACCTCTTGGGGTTGGCGTACTGTGGCTAGAAATGTAGGACCATTGTCTCAAAGGAAACGTCAGTCAATTGGCATAACAGAAAGCTATTATTCTACATCCTAGTTAGTGAGCAGCTTGGGGTCTCGGATGCTTTTGAGTAGCCATCTAGGATACAACTACTATCTATGCTCATCTGGTAAAAACAGAAAGAAGAAAACCCAAGACACAAAGAAGAAATCATTCTACATGAATAATAGCTCACATGACCATCGTTTCACATCTCCTGAGACCAAAACCTAGCTGGAGCCCACCTGCCACTAGCAAACTAGACGGTCCTGGATAGAATGAGAGGAAAAGATAGAACAAACCTCTAATTCCTGACCAAAACCAGACTAGGGGATCCTCTGAGACTATTGCCCTAAGATACCCTTTAATTTGGAACCCCATCTACTTTCAGAGACCACACCTTTCAGCCAAGTAAGAAAGTGTTTGTAAAGTTGAGTATGGCAGATACAGTGAAGTTAAAATGTAACACCTTCTGATGTGATCTTCCTTTTGAACCATTTAAAATTTGTTCCAGTTTTTTTTTAAAAAAAAGCTGTTCCAGTTTTTAAATATTTCTTTCCTCTGCTTTCTTTTCCATTGAGGTTTTTCTCTGTCTTATTTTGTCATTGTTGAGTGTTTGTTCATTGATTTTGTTTTGTATATTGTCTGCTGATGAAATCCAGCATGAGCAAATCTAACAAGTCAGCAACTGGACTCATGATGGCTTAGGGACAGGACTGGAGAGGTGGAAGGAAATGGGAGGTTAACGACAATAACTACAAGAAAGAAGAAATATTCTAAAGTTGTGGTGATTGTGGCGATGATTGTACAACTCTTTTTAATAGGATTGAACTATTGAATTGTATGATAGGTGAGTTCTACGCCAATTAAAAAAAAACCTTTGCAACCTTAAAGCAAACCAAAACAAAACTTAATAAAAATCATTACAGAAGACTCTGTTATTAAAACCATCCTATTTCATATGAATGATAAATTTAGTAAATCATAAAATGTGGCAAATCTAATGAATTGATCTTTAGGCTAATATCTTTCAGCAAAACAAATATAAGTGAAAAACCAGATTTTATTGAGTTGATCTGAAGCAAGAAACTATATCCCAACACAAATCAGAGATATTTGGTTATAGTGAAGCATCCTTAACAAGAGATCGATCTCTTTTGCATGAATTGACCACAATTTACAAATGTTTAGTACCGTATATACTCGAGTATAAGCCGACCCGATTATCAGCCAAGGCACCCAATTTTACCACGAAAACTGCATTAAAAATGTGCTGAAAACCTCAGCTGATACACGAGAGCATATACGGTACCTTGCCCCATTTCCCCCACTCCCCCATTTGCCCCATTCCCAAGACCTCATGCAATAACTGACGCTCTCTTCTCACTGAGGGAGTGAGCTCCTACAACGGGTCAATGCCAGGAGCAAGGCCCAAGGGAGGCTCGTGTTCTGCCCACACTGGAGGAAGCAGGCAGCCTGGGACATGCATTTCCTCCCTCACTTCCCAAGCACTTATGGTCAAAGATGGTTCTTTTAAGCAGTTCTCGCTCATGGTTCTTCCTCCAATTTATCTGAAAACGATATTTAAATGATAGCGTATGCACACCAACACATTTGACTCATGCAAAAATAATTTTTGTTGAATTCAGCCTTTCAAAATCGCTTCCTGAAAAACACAACTAAAATAGAACATACACTTTCCCTCCCTGCTCTAACTTATTTTTGTTCTGCAATCGTGTCCGTGTTCTCTAGGGCAATTCTGATTTTGTAGGATGGAATTCTTTTTCAAAAAAACTATTGTAGTGATCACTTAAATAAAATTTCATTTTAATTTCTTAAAGACTTACTGCAGAAAGTCACAAACATTAAAAACAAACAAAAACAACTTTTTTTCCCAGGCTGTGTGTTGGGTTCCTAACCACAAGGTCAGCAGTTTGAACCCACCAGCCACTCCGAGGGAGAAGACAAAGCTTGTTGCTCTTGTAAAGATTTGCAGCCTCAGAAACCCAGAGGGGCCGTTCTACTCTGTCCTTGGGTCAGAATTGACTTGGTGGTAGTCAGTTTGGTTTGACTGTCTTCTCTTCTCAAATGTCCCCACTTAGGGATCAGAGAATTTGTTAGCAACTGGCAGATACAGTGAAAGAGGCTGGTGGAAAACGTGGGTAGGGAGTCTGATGTTCCAGTCCCTGGAGAGATGGTCAGGATGTGAGGGGGGAAAAGCAGGCATGAGATAGAAGAATGAACGTCCCCTGGTGTCCCTGTGGATACCATACTACTGACAAGAAGGATGCGTAACATTATAATAATTCAGCTCAATTTTTCTCAGAGGATGCATGTGCCCACCCACTTTTTTGATTTTGATTTTTTGCTAGAAATGAAGAGCAACTAATATTAGAAGAAAGAAGTGGAAACAAGAACTAGACAAGGAATATAGCCCAAGAGTTGACCCTGGAAAGTCAAAGGGCCCATCAGCAATGAAGTCAGAGGACAGGAAATAGTTATGCATCTAGGCAGGGGTGGGGAACACATGGTCCATGGGCCGTATCCTAGGCAGGGGTGGGGAACACATGGTCCATGGGCCGTATCTCACTCACTGACATTGAGTCAATGCTGACTCACAGCGACACCCACCCCCCTTGTGGGTCTCTTACAATGTAACTATTTAAGGGAAGAGAAAGTCCAGTCTTTCTCCTGCTTAGTTGCTCATGGTTTCGAACTGGCAACCCTACCGATCGCAACCCAATGCATAACCATTACGGCCCTGAGCAATCATCAGTGCCAGTTAACATCACACACCTTTCCAAAGAGAAGATGTTCCAAGCATCCAAACCAAACCGAACTCACTGCCATCCATTCTATGGCGACTCATAAGGACCCCACAGGGCAGGGCCAGACCGCTCCTGTAACGTGCTACAAGAGTAGAAGAAAGCTCAGCCTTTCTCCCAAGGAGCAGCCGGTGATTTGAAACTGTTGACCTTGCAGTTAGCCACCCAGTTTGTAAGCACGACAACACCATGTCTCCTAGTACCGTGTTTTCCCGAAAGTAAGGCATCCCCGAAAATAAGACCTACTTACAGTTTTGCCTCTCGCTGAAATATAAGGCATCCCCCGAAAATAAGACCTCCCTGAACATAAGGCCTCCCCGATAATAAGGCCCCCTGAAGCTACTGTAACTCTGGACTCTGGACCGTAGCAGCGAGTCCCGCTGCGCAGCTCACTGTTGGCCGCAGCGCAGGTGAAGCAGACAGGAAGTGAGAGTAGACATACCATAGATTGTGAGTAAATGTACCATAGATTGTTGTACATGGAGATAATGGTAGTAACAAGAAATTCTTGATACTGTAGGATTCACAGTTTGTCTGGTTATGCTGGTTTGTGATGACAACTACTACCGTACCGTATACAGAAAATAAATTTCCTTTTTTTGTTGTTCAACAATAAATGTGTACAGTATTCTTCTTTATGGAAAAATAAGATATCCCCTGAAAATAAGACCTAGCGCATCTTTGAGAGCAAAAATTAATATGAGATACTGTCTTATTTTGGGGGAAACAGGGTAAAATTGCATGAGGAGTGAGTTAATTAAGTGGTTGGCCAAATATAGTAGGCAATTTTTTTAAGTTGATAATCTTGCATGGCCTGTGAATGACACTGTAAGTATCCAAATGGCCCTTGGCAGGAAACAGGTTCCTCATCCCTGACCTGGAGGAGGATGTTGAACACCCGACAAGTATTCCAGCATTGAAACACCGAACAACGTGATCTGTCTGAGGAATATGCGGGTCTGGAGGCCAGAAAGGTGTGGGCAAGAGAGAAGGATTTAACCACCGGGCTGGCAGCTGGCAGTGGAAACCTTGGGTATGAACAAAATCACCAAGCTGAGTAGGAAGTGTGAGGAAAGAACGGAGGCAGCAAGCCCCAGTCCGGCAACTCTCAGACGTGAAAGAAAGGCAGAGGTCAGAAAGATCCACAAAGGAGACGGGAAAGAGGTTGGAACAACAGGACTGCTAGCGAGTGGGGTCAGGACCACCAAGGAGTGAGGGGTTCGAGACGGAGGCAGTCAGTCATACCAAGTGCCAAAGACACCAACCGTCCATTGGGTTTGACCGTGGGATGCAGAGAGCAGTTTTGTGGTGTGGTGGGAATGGCAGCTGGGGGTGCAGGGGAAAGGGAAGAGAGCGGAAGCCAATCTTACTAGAACCTTGGTTGAGAACCGCAGGGAGAAGTAGGGTAGAAGGGAAAGCAGAGGCCGGCGAGGGATTTTTATTGTTGCATTTGCGGGTTTGTTTTTGGACTTGGAGATCCTGAGCATGCTGGTCTGCTGAGGGAAAGGAGCCGGTGTGCCTGGAGAGGGGGAGGGGAGAAGAAGGGAGGGCAACAGGAGCAAGTGTAGAGGCAGTGAGAGAGTTAAGGTTTATTGTGCCAACCTGGCAGATACACACATGTGGGGTTAATTGAAGGGCGGAGAGATAAATGGCTCAGGGAGCCTTCCCTTTCCAGTTCTCCGGTCTCTTGCTCTCTGGTGGTCGGATCAGGGGGCAGCTGCCCTAGCCAGTTCCCTGCTTTAGCTGGCAAGGCTCACTTCCTGCGTGACATCCCTGAGGAGAAGCCTCATGGACCTCCCCCGATGCAACCCTGGGTGCTGGAGCACCCGTGTGGAGACCCCTGCCAGCACTGAGATGCTCACATGCTTACTGATTCATCTTTCCTCCTGCAGTCGGCATCATCGCATCTGTTTTGTGAGATGGAGGAGGACTTTGTAGATCAGTGTTGGACATACGGGCTAATGTCAGACTTATGGGCTTGGGCAGCACTGAGTTGGGATGCTTTCTTAATGTACACTTACTCTTTATATAAAACTATCTTATATAAAATATGAGTGTCTGAATTTTGTTTCTCTAGTCTACCCAGACTAACACAGGCAGTTGGAATGCATAACACAGAGGCGGGACAGAGTGGAAGCAGGGGTGGGGGGGCCTCAGAGAGTTGGGGAGGAGGTAAGACGGGTGTAATCTAGGCGTGTGGGTGAGTAGGAAGCAGGGGGGTGAGAGAGCTCATGTAGACAGTGCTTATTTTCTTTGTGAAATAAAACGCCAAGACTTCTCCTGAGAAAGCGAGGCCCAATCACTTCCCTACCGGCTTGAGGAGTGCTGGGAAAGTTGAACTGACCCCGGGGGAATAGGAACTTTGTTTGTCTGGGCCGCATATAACTGGCTGGATTGGATGCAGCTGGGATTAGATGTCATAAAAGCAGAATCATTTCTGCTGATTTGGGATTCCCCGCCTTACCCAGGACCCTGCTTTAAAGGAGGGAAGACGGATTTACTCTGCGAGCCTTGTTGAAGAAACTGGCAAGGCAGGCTGAAATGATGCACCAAATTATTTAAAAACAAATCCCAGTCATGTTATTGTTTCCTCTGTAAATACTTCAGCATCGACATCTTCAACTCCCGAATGTAAATTCCTCTTTCTTCTGCCTTTGCTATGAAAGCCTGGTCGTGGAGGGATGTGGTTCGAGGTGGAGTTCATTCTTCAGGTGTAAGAAGTCCTTGGTTCAATCCCTGGAATCTTCCTCTCCCCTTTAAGGACCCTGGGTGGCATGGTGGGTTAAGTCTTGGACTGTTTGGTGGTTCAAACCCACCAGCCACTTGGTGGGAGAGATGCTCAGGGCAGTTATAGTCTCCCCTTGAGTGTTGGTGCAGATCAGAACTGACTCAATGACAGTGGGAGTTTTCTTTTTGTTTCACAGCATGACGGCCAAAGAATTTTTTCTGTACCCTTACAGTATTTGTAACTGATGCATCAGAAAAGGTACATTCTCTATTTCCTGTATAACTCATTTGTTATCCATCAACCATATTTACATTACTGAATGTCATGAACTAGAAAAGGAGGGGTCTACTAACCCAGTGTCTTTCTATTTCTCCAGTAATTTCTACATGATTAGTGATTTGTTGCATAAATCCCCACTATGATTTTATCTCCATTGATAAATACCTAATGACATTATCCTAAGCTCTTGTTTATTGGGATATTTTTTTGTCTGGCCTCATTTGTTCCTGAAACAAAGATTGAGATCTCCACTTTCGTTTTAATTGCATTTCCCTGGTACCTTGTAGCTTGTCCTTTTATTTTCTTTTAAAAATCATTTTACTGGGGGCTCATACAACTCTTATCACAATCATTGTGATTGTGACACAATCACATCCATTGTGTCAAGCCCATTTGTACATTTGTTGCCATCATTCTCAAAACATTTGCTTTCTACTTGAGCCCTTG
>NW_022103906.1:57720777-57723260 GCF_000313985.2 Echinops telfairi | reverse complement strand
CACGGGCCTCTTCTTTTTTTTGCATGTACTGCTTTCTTTTAAATACAGTAGAACCCCAGAGCATCGAGAGGCGATGCAGTCAAGTTCCGGATCCATTTTCCCACAAGAAACAACTGAAAGTGAATTAATCCATTCTTGACCGCCAAGTTTTTACCTTAACCTTGCCTTTTATATGAAACATTACACAGAAACTTCAAAGTAAATAAGTTCAGAGTTAAACAATATAATTTAAATAAGAAACACAACATTAAAAAGTTTTAACTACAGTAAGGCTCATACCTTGAGATGGATGAGGATCTGGATCTGTGGACTCGGATGTGGAGAGGAGGGATGGAGAGAGAGTCACTGTTTGGAAGGGGGATCCCCTTCCATCAAATCAACTGGTAGCTGCTTTTCAGGAGTTTTTTCCCATCTTTGTCTTTTTCCACTAAGATCCGGCTGCCTTTCTCTAAAAAAAAAAAAACCCAACGTGGTCTGCTGTTGGCATAGTTAACTGGCCCCTTATCACGATGATTCTTTTTTAGAACTCTTTCTTAGGACCCATGATTTTTATTTAAAAACAGTACAAAAAGCCACAAAACTAAGAAAATTGTAGCAAAATGCTTGGAACACAGCTGCAAAAGGTTTAACCAACGCAAACCAACAACGCCAACAACGCCGAGTGACTGAAACACGAACTGCTTTGTTTACAAAAATCACGTGCATCAGGTCCGATTCTGCTGTTTTGTTTGAGCTCCGATGCAAAATGTTCTCGGCATTTCAAGTCGAAATCCGATTATGTCGAGCCCTGATGCGGTCGAGTGCCGGGGTTCTACTGTAACAAGCTGTTGAATAAAAACCTGACTTGCTGTCTGAATTTCCACGCGAATCTTGAAGCCCCGAGGCTGGCTCTGAGTCAGTGTGAGTTTGGTGTTTTGGATATAAGGTTGCTCCGAGTCAGAATGGGTTCTGGGAAAACAAAGATAGGTGAGACAGAAATTGTCTCTGTCCTCTGAAGGACGCAGATAGTTATCAGACATGAGGGTAAGAAAAAAGTTGCCTCAAAATCATAGAAATCTTCATTAAACAAAAATGTGAACATGTGAACTTATTGTTTCTCAACATCTTCTAGGTCGATCTACTTCTGAATTTGGTGTTTTTGCGTCTCCTCCGTTGCACATGCCCCCGGTGCATGTGGCCTCTAACCAACCCCAGAGAACTCCACGATTTTCACTGTGCACCGCATTAAAATGGCAGTCTGGGCACCCCGAGACACTCCAGTGTGTGACCTTTCAATGTCCTTGGGCTGGGGAACAAGAAGAGTTGAAGAGGAGAGGCCTGACCAGGGGTGTAGCAGAATGGGGTCAGGTTTCCCCAGGAAAGTCTTGTCGAACAGCCGTTGCTACTCTTGACTGCACAGGTGTAATCTCTTGGTGGGGCGGGGATCCTTCCCGGGGCTACCTGGCCTTTTCTCACTAATGCAGGTTTCAGTTTGTGTGAAACTTCTTCATCATAATCCTGTGTGTTTCGAGAAACTCTATCAAAATTACCCTTTGGAATTTAAAGGATCTGTTTGACACCCCCCCCTCCCCCCAACAGAAGCCACTGTTTTGATTGGGCACCCTTTTTTTTTTTACTTCAAATGTATGTGTTTGTCATTTTCATAGTTTTCTTGGCATATAATTCACATATCATATAGTTTAAACAGATTAAAAAGAGTTGTGCAATCATTACTGCAATCAACTTTAGAACACCTTCCTTGTACTCATTATTAGATCTCCATTTACACACACACACACACACACATCCCACACACACACCCTGGACAGCTGTCTGGGGTCACCGGTACCTTGATATCATCCTTCGAATGTGCAGATAAAAATACTGCAGAGCCTCTGAAACCTTGTGCTTAGTGGAATACATCAGACACGGAAGGATAAAGATCTCATGATCCCACGTCTAAAATAATTACCCAGAATAGGCATAGAGACAAAAATGTATTCGTGGTTACCAGGGGCGAGCAGTCGAGGGGAGTGGGGAACTCTTCTTTTCAGGGGCCTGGATTTCTGTTTGGGATGATGAAAACCTTTGCTATAATGGAGATGGCTGCACAGTATGGTGAAGGTAATTACTGTCACTGGCTTGCACACTTAAAAATGGCTAAAATGAGAGGTGTTCTGTTGTTTATCGAGTTAAATGTTTCATTAAATACTGTCACCAAAGAGAGAGACCAAGCCACAGCCTGGTCTCTAAACAGCAAGTCCAAGACCGACAGGTTTAATTTTTAAGCGAGTCTCTAATGGCTCAACCCTCTTCTTAGACGTTGAATCGTTTTAGCCACTAGAGGGCACCAACCAACCCTCAATCCATCCAAATCTGCCCACCAATTGGACTGGCATCAGCATTACTGGGTCACTCCATTCCCAGATCCATGATACCAATACTTGTTTCTCTTCTCTCAGAAGGAGCCTTACAAACCAGTGAACTTTCATCTGACTGCACAG
>NW_022103906.1:57717576-57719779 GCF_000313985.2 Echinops telfairi | reverse complement strand
TCCTTTTCCAAATAGTTCCTCCCCTCTTCACACAATGGCGATGCCCCTGCATTCGCTATCAGATCTTTCAAATGGCCATGGTCACTTTGACCCCATACGTTGTTAGTGCTAGGTGCCATCAAGCCGGCTCTAACTCAGAACGAGCTTCTGTACATTGGAATGAAGCACTGCCTAGTCCCGCATCAACCTCACAACTGCTAGGATGCTTCCGCCCATTGTCACAGGCCCGTGTCGGCCCATCTCCTCGATGGTCTTCCCCTGTTGCACTGCCCTTCTTCTTTCGCAGGCATGATGTCCTTTTCCAGAGGCCAGGCGCTCGGACAGCAGGGCCAAAGTGCTCAAAGGGAAACCTCCCATTCTCTGTTCTAGAGCCCACTCTGCCAGCACTTCCTCCAAGACAGGTTTGTTTGTTCTTCTGGCAATCCATAGTACTCCCAAGATTCCTGGCCAGCATCGTAATTCCGATGCCTCCTGTAGATCATTCTCAAAAGAGCACACTATTCAAGGCAGACACACTCTACTAGTTAAAGAACCTTTGTTTGGTTGTAAGAAGGCTTCGGCAAATATGTTTAGTTTAAGATTGAAAGACTCTCTGAGGGCAATCGTTTTGAGGGTTCATCCAGCCTGTGTGGATTCATAAAGCCTGGATTCCATGAGAATTCATAAGGCTTTCAACGATTGGGGTTTCAGGGGGCAAGGAGAGGTGGGTTGGAAGTAGAGAGCCAGGCCTATCTTCCAAGGTTCCTCTACATGGATATGAACCCCAGCTATTCTGTGAGCAGAGTTGGAGTTAGGCGGGGCATGTCGGCACCACCCGAGAACTCCGTCATTGTTTGCCTAGAATGAAGAAGAGCAGGGCAGCCCTATGTAAAGCAGCAGCCTCAACAAACAGACAAAAATCCACCCCAGGCCAAGCCCCTGGGGCCGGGTGATCTGATGGATGTCCAGCAAGGTGCTGGCATCTTAGCAAATAAGGGGCCGCTCCGGAGGGAAGAAGAGAGAGTCAGCAGAGGAGGAGAGTGGAAGGTGGTGTGAGCATGGCTATGACACTGATGTGCTGGCACTGGACTAAGCTTGGACACTGCAGAGCAGTGTTACACCACTCTATCCAGACAGGCTACTCTCAGGGTGACCAGGAAAAACTCAAAGAAGATGGGAAAAGTTGTCTCCCCTCCACTAATTCATTATTCGTTTTGTCATGTGATATTTAAATTATTCGGGGTTTTAAGAATAATCTTTTAATAAAGGCAAAAGTTATGCCACAAGAAGTCGCATTTCCCCACAGAAGCATGAGGGAAGGGGGAGTGCGTAATAGAAGCCATGGATTTTTTCTTGTTTGTTTGCTTGTTTGTTTTTACCATACTGTTATTTAATCATAGCGTTTTTGGAAGATTCTTGACTGCTTAGCTTTAATTATTTGAATGATGTAAGCTGGTCAAATGGCATGTTGTTGTTGTTGTTGTTGTTGTTGTCACTGTGTTGAGACAGCCTGACTCCTATGACACACAGGGTTGCAGAGAACATCAGCGGAAATCTTTAGAAAACAACTCACCAGAGTTGCCGGGTGGATTCAAACGGACAAGATTGTGTCACTCAGGATCAGGAAACTACATTAAAATGAATTTTCTTGAAATTTACTTAAAACTACATATACCCTGGATTAATGACTGCCTTGGGGCATGGAAGAGGAAGATGGCAGAAATGGGGAATTAACACCAATGGGTACAAGAAGGAAGAAAAAAATCTCCAAACCTGTTGTGGCAATGATTGCACAAGCCTTGGTTACACACACACACACACACACACACACACACACACACTGCTGTCAACTCACAGCTACACTAGGGGACAGAGTAGGACTGCTCCCTAGGGTTTCCAAGGCTGCACATCTTTACAGACTTGAAGCACTTTCTGATGAGGACCAGGGACTGCAGCCTTCATGGATTACTACTCAATATAAAGAAAACCAAAATCCTCACACCTGGACCAAGAGGTAACAGCATGATAAATGGAGAAAATACTGAAGTTGCCAAAGATTTTGTCTTGCCTGGATCCACAATCAATGCTTGGACCCACCATCCACAATCCACAATCATTGGATCCACATGGAAATAGAAGTCAAGAGATCAAAAGGCACATTGCATTGGTGCATCTACTACACTAGACCTCCTTAGAGTACTGAAAGCAAAGATGTTACTTTGAG
>NW_022103906.1:57707239-57708292 GCF_000313985.2 Echinops telfairi | reverse complement strand
TATCAAAGGTTTGTGGGGGAGGGGAGGAAATGAGGAGCTTATGCTAAGGGCTCAAGTAGAAAGAGGGTGTTTTGAAAATGATGATGGCCACAAATGCATAAATGTGGTTGATACAATGGATGTACATATGGATTGTGATAAGAGCTGTATGAGGCCCCAATAAAGTAATTTTTTAAAAAGGAAATTCATGCTTGGTTTATGGATGGCTTTGCACAATATGTGGGTGTCATTCGTACGTGGACAGCAGCAGCACTACAGCCCCTTTCTGGGATCTCCCCGAAGGACATTGGTGAAGGGAAATCCTCCCAATGGGCAGAACTTTGAGCAGTGCACCTGGCCGTTCAGTTTGCCTGGAAGGAGAAATGACCAAATGTGAAATTACATATTGATTCATGGGTTGTGGCTAAGGGTTTGGCTGGATAGTCAGGGAATTGGAAGGAACATGATTGGAAAATTGGTGACAAGGAGGTGTGGGGAAGATGTATGTGGATAGACCTCTCTGAATGGGCCAAGAAAGTAAAGATAATCATGTTTCATGTGAATGCTCACCAAAGGGTTACCTCTGAAGAGGAGGACTTTAACAACCAAGTAGATAAGATGACACACACTGTGGAGACTGGTCCTCCTTTTTCCTCAGACACTCCTGTCATCGCCAAATGGGCACATGAACAAAGAGGACATGGCAGCAGGGATGAAGGTTATGCATGGGCTCAACAACATGGCCTTCCACTCACCAAGGCTGACTTGGCCACTGCCACTGCTGAGTGCCCCATTTGCCAGCAGCAGAAACCAACATTGAATCCAAGATATGGGACCATTTCTCAGGGAGATCAATCAGCAGCCTAGTGGTAGGTTGATTACAGAGGATCACTTCCATCATGGAGGGGTCAGGTTTTGTTCTTACTGGAATAGACACCTACTCTGAATATGGATTTGCCTTCCCTGCACACGATGCTTCTACCAAGACTACCATTTGTGGACTTACAGAATGCCTTATCCACTGGCATGGCATCCCACATAGCATTGCTTCAGATCAAGGAACTTACTTCACAG
>NW_022103906.1:57692065-57706768 GCF_000313985.2 Echinops telfairi | reverse complement strand
TATCAGGAAGGGAGTCACTGTACTGAGTAGTGTGATTGATCCTGATTACCAAGGAGAAATTGGACTTGTGCTACATAATGAAGGTAGAGAAGAATATGTCTGGAATCCAGGAGATCCCGTAGGCCATCTCTTAGTACTATCATGCCCTGTGATTAAGGGAAATGGTAAGCTACAGCAACCCAATCCTGACAGGGCGTCTAATGACCAAGACCTCTCAGGAATGAAGATCTGGGTCGGCAAAGAACCACGGCCAGCTGAGGACAAAGGTAATGCAGAATGGGTAGTAGAAAAGGTAGTTCTACCTATCAGTTATGACCATGTGATCAATTGCAAAAGTGTGGTTCGTGATTGTCAGTATTGCTTCTTTCTATGCACTTATTGAATAGTTTTCCTTTGTTCATGTATGATGTACTAATACAATTATATTCAGTGTGTTTTCATTTATATATTTGATAGATTTATGATGTTGGGTGTGTGATTTCATTAATGTCTGGAAATTATATATGGCTAAAGAATTATGTACAAGTGCCAAGTTGGCAAGGGGTGGACTGTGATAAGTTTATTTTGCCAACCTGGCCAATAGGAACAGGTGGGATTAATAAAGTCACCGTTTGAGTGGAGGGCAAAGTGATAAATGGCTCGGCAATACCCACCCCTCTCTCTCTGGTGATCGGACCAGTGTGTGGCTGCGTTAGCTAGTTCTCTACCTCAACTTGTGAGCTACACTACCTGTGGAACAATCACCCCATGGATTGTGTCACTAGAACTTGAGGTTCCTTCGAGACCTGCTTTGCCACGCTGCTGGTGTGTACATTGCTTGAGCTTGAGGCTGGTGTATTATATGGTCTTGCATTGCTTGAGTTCAATATCCCATCTGGGCCTGCTTTGCTAAGCTCCTGAGCTGCTGACTGTTGGTTAGCTGCCCCCCTGTTACTGCCTGTGGGCAGACTCTGCCTGCATTGCCTGCGGGAAGACTCAGCAGTTTGTTTTCTTGACCTTGAACCTGGAGTCCTCATGAGTTGAAGGACTTCCAGTATATTAATTGTTCCATGGAAGTGAGTTGAACTGAGCCCTCTGTACTGCTGTGTGGACTAATTAGCTGTTATATTCCTTCATGCTGTATAAATATATATTTATGAATATATATTTTTATACAGCGTGAATATATATATTCATAAGTGTCCTGATTTTGTTTCTCTAGAGAACCCTACCTAACACAGAAGGGACAAATCAGTCAGGGTGCAGTATAGCAGCAACGAAACACACATTCCTCTAGTTTAGTGGTTCTCAACCTTCCTAATGCTGTGACCCTTTAATACAGTTCTACAGTTCCTCATGTTGTGGTGAGCCCCAACCATAAAATTATTTTCATTGCTACTGCATGACTGTAATTTTGCTACTATTATGAATCAGACAACCCCTGTGAAAGGGTGGTTCAACCCCCAAAGGGATCACAACCCACAGGTTGAGAACCGCTGCTCTAGTTCTTTAATGCTTCCTCCCCCCCCCCCACCCCAGTATCATGACACCAGTTCTTCCTTACAAATTTGGCTAGTCTGGAACGTGTACACTGGTACAGATAAGAGCTCTTGATACATAAAATCCAGGACAAATAGCCCCTCCACCCAGGAACAGTAATCGGAGTATTGATACCATGAGGGTAGGGAGAAGGTGTGGGGAGAAAGGGGGGAAAGGGAAAACTGATTGCAATGGTTGACATATAACACCCCCCACTGGGGGGCAAACAACAGAAACATGGGTGAAGGGAGACAGTATAAAGTGTAAAATATGAAAATAATAATAATTTATAATACAGCAAGGATTAACGAGGAGGAGAGGGAAGGGAGGGAAGAGATGAGAGCTTATGGTAGTCCATTCTTCTTTTAGAAGACCTTCTGTTCTGAAAGCCTCTACAAGTCTCTCTCAAAACACTGCTCTTGAGGCCACAGCTGGGTTCCTCTCCAGTTCCACTCCGGGACATTTCTCTCAAAAGTCCTTTGCAAAAAGGTTTGCTCTCTTTGATCCTAGTGATCATCATAATCATGAAACTGATTGTGAGCTCTGTGGCAACTTAATTCATAATCCCATGGACTGTGTACATAGCTTCCGAGTGTCCTTGTCCATTCCTTTAAGAGCTCTGAAAGTGTGCCATTTCTGTTGTGTAAAGTGAACTAGAGTTATAGCATAAACACAAGGCAGTCCCTGAGTGTGCAGACATGGCAGAAAGTGAACTCTACTCTTGGCATGAGAACCTAGTTAGGCCATATCCCACCTGAAGACCATGTCATTTATTCAAATGAAGACACCGAGCCTCTGAGATTGGAACTGGAAAGGGAATCCCTGGGTGGGAAAGATACATCCAGGTGGTTCGATTGCCCTTTTGAGTCTCCTTCCCTAAAATATATGTTGAAATACTAACCTAGTTCCTGCGATCCTGATCTTGCTTGGAAAAAGGGGTCTTTGAAGATCTTTTCGGTTAACATGAGGTCCTATCAGAGTAGTGGTGTCCCATAAAAGAGAAAAGAAACTAAGAAGTGAACAGGGGGAAGCGGTCCAGGGAGTTTATGGAGTTCTGCTGCACCTGCAAGCCAAGGGATGTGTGGGGTTACCTGATGATGAGAGAAACAAAGGTCTCTTCCAGAGCCTTTAAAGGAAAACTGGCTGAACCAACACCCTATAACCAGACTACTAAACTACCGAATTGCGTGCCACTCCATCTGTGGTACCTCGTTATCGTAGCCTTGGGGAGCTAATCCACCATATGTCCTCCCCACATTGGCTACCACCACTCCTTGTCCCTCCTGCCCCACCCTACATCCGATTATCTGGCGCAACCCCGGATGAGACTTCCTTATTTTAAGCCCTATCACTGAGATAAAGTGAGAATGATCCTGCCTCAGTAGCATCTAGGGGTATAAAAACTAAACCCAGAAAGTGTCCCAAATCCCCCTGGTCTGTGTTACAAGGGACATGGCCATCCATTTCAGGTGGTGGCTTATTCAGAGGACACGGTCTGAACTCCTCAACCCTAGAGGCATCTCACACGCAACGTTCAGATGAAAGGAAGAGCGGCATCCTCTCCTCGGCTCTTCAGGAACCGCGGAGTTGGACAGCGACCGCCCCGTCCCATTCCGGGCACCTCTCTGAGCCCTGTGAGCATGTCCTGGATCTCTGCTATGGGATCCTGCTCACCACCTTCTCCTTCCTGAAGTCACCTGCACCTTGTACCGAAGAGCCCATGTTCTCTGAGCTCTTCCCTCCCTTTCTGGTGACTCCTTCCTGGCAGACAGCCTTCACTCGCCCTTCATCCATCCACTGTCCCAGGATTCTGTCCTCCGCCCCAGAGGTACCCTTTACTCCGTCTCCATTCTTAAGTGAGTTCCACCACTCTCATGGTCTATTGGTCCCTGCAGGCTGATGCGGATTTTTTTTTTAATCCATGGCCTTTAGTTTCATTGCTGAACTATCTTCCGAGTCCATTTATGGAGTGTGCATGCAACCTTTCAAATCTATATGCCCCGACATAATCATCTTCTCCTATATGCCCTTCCCAACATACACGTACCTGTCCCCCAAATGATCTTATCTTCCTCTTTATTGTCAATTTCAATTAATTAATGGAGTCACCACCCTGTCCATTCCCAAACCAGAAATACAGCAACAACTTTCCCTGTTTATATTTTAAATGATTTGATCTTAAAGAGCCCTGGTGGCACTATTGGATAAGCCCTGAACTGCTAACCACAGGCCTGCAGCTCAAGCCCACACCAGCTGGGACGCTCTGCTCCAGTGACGATTTACAGCCTCAGAAGCCCTGCATAGAGTGGCTGTGAGTTGGAATGGACTCAACAGCAGCGGGTCTTTAAGAATCTTCCCCAAGTCCTGCTGATTTGACCTCTCACCACATCTCTAAGCTCACTCCTAACCTTCACTTAGGACCCCATCATCCGTACCTGACCCTCTCTGACATAAAAATTAGACTCCTTGTCACCAAAATTGCTTGCCTCTCCATTTGTCTTCTACCACACTCTCGTTCACAATTCATGACTACGTTATGGATTCCTAAGACCTGTGCTAACTCGTGCCTTTGTGATTTTATTTTCTGAGTGGGATAACCTCTTCCTCAGTGTAGTGAGTTGAATGATAGCCTCCAAAAGGTAGGTCCACCCAGAACCTATGGATGTGGCTGTATTTGGAAAAGGGGTCTTGGGAGATGTACCCAGGATCTTAAAATGTGATCATTGTGGATTATCTGCGGGGACGCTAAATCCACTATCAAAAGTCCTTATGAGAAGAAAAGACACAGAGACAGAGAGAAAAGGTGCATAGAGAAGGAGACATGAAGAAAGTGGAGAGACGGACCTTTCAGGAGGTATGTGATCCTGCTGTGGCTCTAGTGTCTACCTTCCTATATTGTGGGGTGCCACAGCTCTGTTGCTTCAAGTTTCCAAGTTTTGGTGATCTGGTACAGCAGTGACACTCCTCTTAGGAAGTCAAGTTAAGTGTCATCACCATCGGCGAGTTCTTCCCGTGGCTCCCTCACTGTCCACTCCCCTCTCAGCAATGTACTTCAGACTCTCTTCCTGTATCTGCCTGAGTCGATGAATTACTGAGAATGACTGGGTTCTGTTCCCCTTAGAACAGGAAGGTCCAGCACTGTCCCTGGGATACAGATGCCCCATCAGACCAGCATACTGAAAGCCCACCCTCCATCAGCCTCCCCTAGGCAATTACTAACCCAGTGACTATCTCTATAGATGTGCCTATCCTGGATTTCATATACTACACACACACACACACCACAAACAGGAAGCAAGGACATGACCAAACAGAAAGAAAAAAACTCAGTGGAATAGAATGCAGAAAAACTGAAACAACTTTAAAATGGGTCAAAAAGGAGATCAAACGAAAGTGTGTTATATTTAAACCAAGCTGCCTCTGCCATAATAGACTTTACAATGGTCTCTGCTGGCGGCAAAGCTAGTCCCATCCCTGGTCTATGGTCAGAGGGGACTCACTGGAGGCTTAATGCAGGTGGGAACCCAGCAAATGGATTTGAGGCTCCCACGCTCATCCATAGCCTTCTGCAAACCGAGCGGTCAGAATTTAAATTCTGATACCCCTCCCTCCTTTGAATCTGTTTGTTATTATTTAGAATTTGTAAAGAACACTGGCTGGTGCGCTTCTCCCATGTGGACTTAGTTGACACCTCGCTTTGATGGCTGCCTGTTGAAAGACCAGCCGTTAAAACCCAGACACAATTATTTCTGGTAACCAGGCACCATCTGGCTTCTTCCTGGCACTTTGCTTTGGCATCCACATCTTCAGTGATCTCTTCATGAGGGGAAGTAACATGAGTATAAGAATGAATTGTTCTTAGATTGGGGCTAAAATTAAGTGTGAGCCCCAAATTCATTCATACATCTCTGGTGTATATATGTCTCAGGCTCACTTTAGAGACATCATTATCAGTTTATGATGTGAACATTATAAATCAACCCCATGGGGCATAAGGTAATTCTATTGATAGTGTCATTAATTTAGCCAAAAGAAATGGAATTTAAAATACTTTTGAGGAAAGGAAATTATACAAATATAGGCTACTTTTCATATATGAATTGTTGACTTGTACAGATTAGACTCTTAAGTGACTGGACACTAATGACATGAATAATGAGGGTTCGTGAAAGGGCAAAGCTTTCAATGACACTCATTCTCAAAGACAGAACTGTGCCTACTAGACTAATCCATGTCATAAGGAAGCAAGAACAACATTTATATATAAACATATGGTGGTCTCAGGACCCTATTGATTGGACACCCTCAAAGCAAGAGATCCAAACCAAAGTTCAATGACCACCAATCCCATAACCTTGGGATAGCAGTCATCTGCTTCTTCTCAAATTAGGCCCTCTCGGCCTTAAGTGCAAGGGAGTATATCAATTGCATTAAGAACCGTTATTTAGACCAGGAGATTTTCCTGAGTCTTTCAGCTGGGTCCAAGATAATAATCACAAGAGTCTTTATAAGAGAGAAGTAAAGGGAGATTTGACACACGTAGGAGGCAATATAACCATGGAGGCAGAGATTTGCAATCTGTTGGCAATCACTAGAAGTGGTTGCCTTCCTAGACAAGAAACAGATTCACTCCTAGATCTAGAGAGAGGGCAGCTGTGCCAATGCCTTGACTTCGTTCCCAAATCCCAAGCTCAGTGCCATCAACACAGCCAGACAGGACACAGTAGGACTGCTTCCTATGAGCAGACAGGTTCACCTTTCTCCCAATGAGTGGCTAGTGGGTTTGAATTGCTCCACTGACTTTGTGGTTAACAGCCAAATGCTTACTGAACAGTGCCACCCAGGTTCTTTTTAGTTCAGCCAGGTGATATCGATTTCAGACTTCTGGTCTCCAGAACTGTGAGAGAACAGATTTTGGTTGTGTTAAGTCACCAACTTTATGGTCCCTTTTACAGCAGCCATGACAAACCAGTATACCAAGCCTCCCCAAAGGATCTCCATCCCCAAACTAGTTTTCTCGACAGTTGCCTTTAGTGTTAGGGATGGACAAAATCTGCTTATATTAATTCACCCTGTAAGAGCCCTTTAGTACTCTCAGAGGCAATTCATTTTTTAAAGGAAATGTAACTCCTCATGTTGGCGTCTGAATGATGTTGGTAGGTGCCATTGAACTGGCTGTGCCCCCTAGCACAATGGAACGCAGCGCTGCCCAGTCCTGCACCACCTTCTCATTGTTCCTGTGCCTGAGCCCAGCGATACAGCCAGTGCGCTCATTCATCTCATTGAGAGCCTTCTTCTTTGTCGCCTCTCCTCGATTTTATGAAACATCATGTCCTCCTCCAGGGACTGGTTCTTCCTGACAATATGCCCGAAGTATGTAAGACAACGTTTTGCCATCCTTGCCTCTAAGAAGTACCTGGCCTTACTTCTTCCAAGATAGATGTATTTGTCCGTTTAGCAGTCCATAGTACTTTCAGTATTCTTCTCCGGCAACACAATTCCAAGGCATCGATTCGTCTGCAGTCTTCGTTAGTCAATGTCCAACTTTCACATGCATATGAAGCAATGGAGAAGACCATGGCTTCAGTCAGGCTCAGCTCAGTTCCTCAAAGTAACATCCTTGCTCTTCAGTACTCCAAAAAGGTCTTGTGTAGCAGATTTGCCTAATGAAAAATATCTTTTGACTGCTACATGTGGATCCAAGTAAGACAAAATCCTTGACAACTTCCACCTTTTCTCCATTTATCGTGATGTTACCTATTGGTCCAGTGGTGAGGATTCTGGTCTTCTTTACATTGAGTTGTAGTCCATACTAAAGGCTGTAATCTTTGACCTTCATCAGCAATTGCCTTTAGTCCTTCTCACTTTCAGCAAGCAAGGTTATGTCATCTGTATATTCCAGGTTGTTAATAAGCCTTCCTCTGATCCTAATGCCACACTCTTCTTCATTTAAGCCAGCTTCTCTGATTATTTGCTCAGCATATAGATTGAACAAGTATGATGAATTGATACATCCCTGATGCGCCCCTTTCCTGATTTTAAACCATGCAATATTCCCTTGTTCTGTTCACACAACTGCCTCTTGACCCATGTACAAGTTTCTCATGAACACAATGATGGGTTCTGGAATTCCCATTCTTCTCAAGGCTTTACAAGTTTATTATGGTCCACACAGTCAAATGCCTTTGCGTAGTCAACGAAACACATGTAAGCATCTTTCTGGTATTCTGTTTTGAGCCAAAATCCATCTGACATCAGCAATGATATCCCTTGTTCCAAATCCTCTTCTGAACACAGCCTGAACTTCTGGCAGTTCCTTGTCAATGTCTTGTTGTAAATGTTGTTGGATGATCTTAAGTAAAATTTTACTTGTGTGAGATATCAATGATATTGTTCTATAGTTTGAGCAGTCCGCTGAGTCACCTTTCTTTGGAATGGGCACAATTATGGATCTTTTCCAGATGGTTGGCCAGGCAACTGTCTTCCAAATTTCCTGGCATACAAGAGTGAGTGCTTCCAGTGCTTCTTCAGCTTGCTGAAATCTTTCAGTGTGTATTCGACCCGTTTGACAGACAGCATTCTGTCAGTTTCTGGCTAAGGCATTCAGGGCAGCTTAAACTTCTTCCTTCAGCACCATAGATTCTTGCTCATATGCTACCTCCTGAATGGTGGGCTGTCTAATCGATAGAATTAGAATGAAAAGAAACTAAGGGAACTGTGAAGTAAAGCAGTAGGGAGCAATTTCAAGCTGATGGACCAACAAATAAGCACATTGGTCCTGCTTGGGGGTTGGTGGTCTTTCCTCAAGGGCTATCATCTTAGTCAGGTTCTTCCTTCCACACAGAGGAATTTAAAGATATTCCAAATCTACAGATATTCCGATTTACAGATATCCCAAAAGCTCTATGTTGATTCTCAGTGGTTCTAATGTCACCCAGCTTGGTGCCTTACATGACAAATGGTGATCCTAGTGGTGACTGAATGATGATGGCAGCTGTCTGTGGTCCCCAGAGAGGGCAGGATGGAGCTGAGCACTCACTGCATGCACAGGTTGGCTGCATGTCAGATGCCTATAACTTGATTACTGCCCATAGAATGGTGCCCCTGGTTAGCGCCACTGTCAATTACAGTTCTACTCTTTGCCTCAGGTTCCCTGCTATTTGCTACAATTCACATTCATTTTCTATTTTCAGTAACAAGTACCTATTCTATTAAAATTAGCTCTTTAAAACAAATGGAATCTATATGCAAAGTGGGAACTCAGCACTTCCTGCAGTAGAACCATAGTGCTCCCTCACCACACTGAGCCCCTCTGTGAATTAATGGCTTCGGTGATAACTTCTGGGTGCTTGCTCAAGTTAATGAAGCAAAAACTGTTATTGTCAGTCCAAAGAGTAGAGCCAATCACCTAGAATAAGCAAAGACCATCATGGACACCATTCACAGCACCTGCAATGTACCGTCTAAGTGCCGCTCATATCAAACTATGGTTTGCAGCACCTTCATCTACCCTGCAGTGTCCCTATTAGTATTCTTTCTCAGTATTTGCTCTATCTTCCTCTACTTAGCTCTTTTAAAAGCCTCAATATGTATTGTCAGATATGACCGTTTGGGGTCCTACAAGAGACTCCCTGTAGAACTAGTTCCAGGATTATTGCTAAAATAGTCCTATGTAATAATCATCACCTCTATGAGTTTTCTTTCCTTCACCAAAAAGATACCCACTGCTTTCAGGACACACCAGAAATAACTCATTGCATATAGAGATAGATGATACTTAATTCAAATGCCATACAAAACAGTTGAATACGTAGAGCTGGGGGAGAGAAATCACCATGTTCATGGGAAGCCCTGACATTGAAGCTGTTCCTTAGCTTGTCACAATGATCTGAAAGGACATGCAGTAGCATTACGTGGAGGGTTGCTAATGGCAAGGTCTGCAGTTCGAACCCCCAAGGTGCTCCAAGAAATAAAGATGAGGCTTTCTGGTCCCACAAATGTCCATCCTCAGAAATCCACAGGGGCAGTTCCACTCTCCCCACTAGAGTCACTATGACTCAGACTGAACTCCAGGACAATGAGTTGGATTTTAAGATGGTCCAAAAGTTTCCTTCCTCTTTCCTCTCCCATTGTCCTTTGGGAGTAGTCCGTGTGGAAGCATCTCAGCGCTGGCAGGGGTCTCCATGTGGCTCCTTCACTTCCAGGGCTCTAGCCTAGCTCCATGTGTCTTGTCTGCAGGAATGCCTAGCATGGAGCGAGTGTGTGTATCAATTTCAGCAAGCTATTCATCTAAGTGGCACCTCCAAATGAGGTCATCAAGCTACGACCTGATTGACACCCTATTCACTCTGAAGTCTCAAATTGACAACAGAGTATGTAACTACCACATCCAGCTTCTACTGGTGACTTTGGCTCTATAGTTACGGGTTTCGTTGGAATGAACACTACAAGTGATGTAATAAACCAAACGGAACTCACTGCCATTGAGTCCAGGCTGACCCCCTGTGGGTTTCTGAGACTGTAACTGTTTACAGGAGTAGAAAGCCCCATCTTTCTCCCACGGAGCTGCTGATGGTTTCGAACTGCCACCCAGGGGATCACAGCCCAACACAAAACCACTACACCACCAGGGTGATCTAATGCCCACAATAATTACATCCATTTCACAGAAGAGGAGACTCGGTGGCTGGTTCTGCCTTCCGAGCTGGCTGGGATGCAGGCTGTTCACTTCCAAATCCAGCTCTCTTCACTACTCCACTCTTCTGGGGGATGGACACGGAATTAAGGGAAGACTAAGCCTTGCAGTATCAAGGGAAGATGACTGTGAGGGTCCCGGCCCCGCACTCTCAGGCAGGCAGTTGGATCAAGTCTAGGAAAGGAGGAATGATCCAGCGTTCTTTCCCTCTCCTGAAGAAGAGCAGGCGCAGCCAGTCTAGCCAGGATGCTGCAGTCGCCTAAGGGCTCTGCAAAAAGGTGGCGCCTCCCCAGCCCATCTCCCCTCACCCACCCATTGTTGTTGAGCCTCCCCCTCTCCCTGACAATCTTACCCCGGTCTCCTAGCCCCCTGCGGGACCAGGAGTCCGGTTCCCGGAGCAAACCCGCAAAAAATAAACGCTTTGCACAGAATAGTATTTGGTTTGAGGACGGCGCCAGCAGCTGGCGGTTAACACCGGCAGTAAGAGGATCAACTCCTGGTTCTTGGTTTAAAAGGGGGCTTGGGCGGGAGGAGGGATGGATAAGTGTGCTTGCTCCCTCACCCATTCACATCAGTTAATTTGGATGATAAGGGTTCGTGTTTAATCCCATTGTGTGCCAGTGAATATACTGAAATCAACAACCCCGAGAGGGCACCCGCCGCTGGCAGAGAAACCGACGGGAAGATGTGGGATCGGTCCAGGCTGGCGTGGAGTCGAGCAGAAATCTCTAGCAGGACTGGAAGCCAAGCGGAGAAAGAACGCTCAGGTGGGCGGGGGCGGGGGTCCTAGGCTCGGCCCGGCTCCCGCACCTCCGGGCGGCTGCAGCGGGGCCCTTCGCTGCCCAGAGGCCTCGAAGCCGCGGGCCAAAGACTCTTGCGTCCTGGGTGCTCCAGCGCTCTGGAATGCAGGCTCCGCTCTGCGCAGGACTAAGAAAACCCAAAGGGAGACCTGGGCCGTGACATCGTTGTGCAGAATCGAGAGCATGTAGGTAGGGTGCTGGGTAGAAAGGGAGGGGAAGATAGAGAAGGCGAGGCTTCCATTGTTCCCAGATGGAAACAAATGACCAAGACTGGAGCTCGGCGCCTCTTTATTGAAAACAAGTTCTATGGCTTTCAGCTGTAAGAAAGATCTCCCCCACCACACCCCTCAAACTCAGAGACGCCAGAGTGTGGGTTTCGAGGCAGCGGAGGGAAGCAAGCAAGTCAGGCCAGTGGGGGAGGAGGCCCCCGGCCGCTGGGCCCCGCTGCCCACCGAGGCGCAGGCGGCCAAGCTGGTTCCCGGCGCAGCCGCAGCCCCCTCCTTCCCCTTGGGCCCTTCCAGCAATTTCCCCCCCTCGTTTCTATGCGCGCCTTTCCTCCCTCCTCCTCCCCTGATATGCTCGTTCTCTAAAACCATAAAAAAGAGATCAACTTCCCTAACTTCACGGGTCCCTTTTCAGTGACAAATATTGATGCCCAAAGTGTCTGCGCTCTCCCGCCCCCAAACGTTCAGAAAAGCGCCCGCGAAAGGGGGACATAAAAAGTTAACAATGCTGTGAAAATATGTTTGCAGAAAATAGACAATCGTTGGATTAAACGTATTCAAGTATGAAATAATGCCTTTTTGTGTCAAAACTTGGGCGATGGGCGGGTACAAAAGTTCCCTGTGGCAGCTACTTGCTGCCTTTGTGAGCCGTGCGCTTTGGCGTCTCCACTTGCGCGCATTACCCACAGCCCTCTAAGCGCGATTGTTTCTCCCTTTCTAATGACATTTACCGGATCAAAACATGCTGTTAATTCGATCAGAAGGCTTCACCCTCCCTGACAAAGCCACAATAATTTCTCCTGAAGTTTGTTAAATTGACCAAAATTAGGCAAATGAATAGGGGTCTGTAGGCGCCCCCTCTCGCAGGTGACGTCGCATAATGCTCGCCGGGGCCAGCTGCATTCCCCCCTTTCTTCTCGGCCCACTCCTCTCCGTGTTGCCGCTCACCCCTCCCATCATACTCCAGTCCACCTCCTCCCCCCATCCACACGCCCCCACCCTCTGGCATTATTAAAATTTAGCCCAATGAAACTATTCATACTTTTCAATGGACATTTTTGTATAGGATAATAGGCTACAAATTGAGCTTCTTCCCCCAGCGAAGAGAGAACGGAGGCGGGGGTCAGGGGGGGCAGAGAGAAAATAAAGCAGGCGACAGGGACAGGGAGTTGGGGGGAGCGTCGCGTGCCAAAGGCCTGCGGGAGGGGAGAGGAGAGGCGAGAGCCTCGTGTGCCAGCCGCAGCCCCACACCTGCCGAGATGTCCGGACAAATAAAGCGGTGTAAACAAAAAGGGGGGAGATGGACGTGTCACCAAGTCGTGTGAGAAAAGCCTGGGAACAAACGGGGCGCCTCCGTCTCCAAGAGCTCTCCCTTGAACCTGGCGGAACAGCCTATTAAAGGCTTACTTAATTACTTTAATGACTCTGGACAGGCTTTAAAACGCACTCGGCGCTGCGACGGCGGGCTGGCTGGGATTTATAAACAGGCGATCGTGTGAGACTCAGCGGTGGGACTAAAGCAGGCGACACTGTTTTGTGAGGGTCCTCGCCCCCCGGGTGCCCGCGGTCGCTGCGCCCCTGCGCTCCGCGCCTGCTGCAGGCGCTAGCTCGCCCGCCCCGCCGCTTTACTGCCACCTTTTCCCGCCGGGCCTGTTGCATGCAAATGTTATTCCCGGGCCTATCACGTGTCCTTTGAAGGGCCACGTGGATTAACAATGCTGATCTGCCCCCAACTTGCCCCCCTTGGCTGCTGTTTCCCCCCCTAACTTCTTCAAAACTCATCTTGAATGCGTACATCCCCCAAACGCAGCTTCCCTAATCCTATGGAATAATTCAACGGGTGAATGCACTCGGGGGCCTAGATGACCGCTTTATAAAGGAGCCTTTCCGAGTTTAGAGACTTCAGTCTACCTGGGACCCTGAAGGAGGCACGCGAGGCGGAAGGAGGACGGGTGCCAGGGGCCACCGCCTTTCCCAAGGGTACATCCACACCAGGATGTCAGACAAGTTCAAGGAGCGCAAAGTGAGTCTGCTGAGCCCTCGCGCCCTTGCGCCCTAGTGGTTGGTGGAGGCGCCTGACTTCACGAGCGGCCACCTGGCTGGACCGGTGACAGAAACGTGACCGCACGGGACTTGTCGTGGGAGGAATTCCAAGTGGTTTGAAAAGGGACTAGAGATGGAGAGAGGAGAGTCTTCAACCAGGAAGGAACCCACCCAGGACAGGAGGCTGACGGCTACCTCCCCGAAGCCCTGGTGCTCAGCTGGGTGGTGTGGCCAGGCTGGGTAGGGAGTAGGAAAGGGAGGCGCACAGACCTGGGCGTGAGAGGTTATGAGTTCATCTGGCCCAAGTTTGAAGCGGCAGGGGTCGCTTCCTGGGCCGAACCCCTGGAGATCATGTAGGGCAGGGAAGATGATTGACACGCAGCGACAGCTTTGAATTGGAGGGCGGGTTTGGTTGGGCAACACCATCCTAAAGGTACAAACCTCTGTTCGCAGAGAACCCCTGTGTCCCACAAAGTGATAGAAAAGCGGAGAAGGGACAGGATCAACCGCTGCTTGAATGAGCTGGGCAAGACCGTGCCTATGGCCTTGGCGAAGCAGGTAACGTTGGCCAGTGCCTGGAACTGGGAACCCTCTGCAGCCTTGGGACGCCTTCCCGCTGGCCCGTCGGCTCCCGACCTGACCCAGCCCGCGCTGTTGGCCCTCCGCCCACAGCCCTGCCTTCTTTCGCAGAGTTCGGGGAAGCTGGAGAAGGCGGAGATCCTGGAGATGACGGTTCAGTACCTGAGAGCCCTGCACTCGGCTGACTTTCCCCGCGGCAGGGAAAAAGGTGGGCGCAGGTCGGGAACGTCAAACATGGGCCAGATGCGCGCGCCACCCTTGCGTGCAGGAAATGAGGGTGGGGATGGGGGTTGCGGGGGTGGTGGTGAGATCCATTAAAGGCGCCTCTCCCGCCCGGGCGACACCGCGGGCGACAGTACCGGGGAGCGGATTTCTCGGGGGGAAAGGGCGGGGGGCCTTGGTGGCGCCGCGTGCCCTTAGATGTTTGGGGAGGAGGGAGGCGCGGATGGGGTCCTGGGCCTTAAGGCAGGGAAGGTTGGAGTGAAGCTCTTAGGGAAGACGAGAACGGTGACTCGTGCTTTTCCAGCCTCCAGACTCGGGGAGGCTCTGGACCCGAGAACGCGAGGGGAGGCGCCTGGCCCTGGCCTCAGCCTCGCAGTGGGGCAGGGCCAAACCTCGGGGTTCTTTTTCCTCCCTTCCTGCTCGCCCTGCCAGCAGAACTCTTGGCGGAGTTCGCCAACTACTTCCACTACGGCTACCACGAGTGCATGAAGAACCTGGTGCACTACCTCACCACCGTGGAGCGCCTGGAAACCAAGGACACCAAGTACGCGCGCATCCTCGCTTTCTTGCAGTCCAAGGCCCGCCTGGGCGCCGAGCCCGCCTGCCCCGCGCGGGGCGCCCT
>NW_022103906.1:57684630-57690957 GCF_000313985.2 Echinops telfairi | reverse complement strand
GGAGGAAGGATTCAGGTCCCTGGATGCATCCTCCTCACGCGCATCTTGGGCATTTTGCCTTGGAGAAGGGCTATCGGGTGGAAAATGCAAACCGCAGGCCAGTCCCCAAACGGTGTGGGTGGACATCGCCCTCTCCAGCGCGGACTGGAGGTCGATCCTCGGGGCGCACGCGCAAGAGCGCAGAGACCGGCATGACTCAGTTTACAGCTTTGTAAAGACGTGGAACTGCTAACGTGCTAATGTGGCTTAAAACCCTTTGGGGACGTTTTCTATCCTAGAACGGCAATTTGCGACACCCAACTTGAGTGCCAGAGATCCCGGGGCTGCCTGGTGCGCACAGCCGCACACGGCCTCCAGCCCCGGGGGCGCTAGACAGTCGGAAGTCGACGCTTGTGGTTTGAGGAACGCGCTTAGGCGGCGTTTGATTCTGCTGCTGAGAAGTCGTGCGGGAGCTCAAGCCTGGAGAGAAAGTGTAACCTTCCTTCCCTGGGCAGAGATGGGGCAGCCGGTCCCTCGTGGACCCTCGGTGCCTTTGCAGATCCAGGAATAGCGCGGGAGGGCCCACGGTTACTGCACGGACCGAGTGGGGGGAGGCGTGAGGGAGTGGGGTGGTGGGGTGGTGGGGGGCCGCGTTAGCCTCTTTTCCAAGCGCCCCTGGAACTAGGGTGGGACTGGGACTTTTCTGGTCGTTCCCCACAACACCACTCAGGCCTGGGCAGCGTTAGGAGTTTCTTCTGCCTGTATGTTCCATTCCCCTTCTTCCCGCACGTGCTCAGCTTGCATGTTTACCTGTGCGTTCTCCCCAGGTCTATGGCCACGGCAAGATTTCGTATCCAATAGCATTTACCTGCTGCTACCTTTTACCCTAGTCTTCCTCTGCGTGCCTTTTTCTTCCTCTTGCTCCAGCCGGAATCCCATCCCAGTAAAACTGGGGGACAGAGTTTGGGGTCTCTGGACGACTGGGCTAATGATGTCTAGGGGAGCGTTTTTGCCTTAACGGACAAAAAACGGTGATACATTAACAAACTAATATTGCTTTTAAGATCCAAACAGCATAATTTACTTGTTTTATGTAACGAGATCAAATAAAACAAGGCAGTCAACCGGGTAAACCTTGTGGAGATTTAAAGTAGCCTCGGCTGATTTTTTTCCTTTGAATTTTTGTTCCCATTAACTTGTACTGCAGAAAATCTCTAGCTCAATTGACTCCACCTTTCCAGAGACCACATGGCTGAACTGCAAGGCTTTGTCTTCCCACAGCTTAGCTCAAAAAGCTCACCCTCATGGAGATGCCACTCATAGCCACCCTGTAGGGCAGGGTGGAGCTGACCTGTGGGCTCCTGCCAACTGGAACTCCTTACCGGAGGAGAAAGCCCCTTCTTTCTCCCAGGAGATTAGTTGGCAGTTGGTAAATTAACTTATTCCATCCCTCTGGACAGGGCTTTAGGGAGCTGCGACCTAGACTGTTTACTGAGGTCATGCAATGGGATGACCTGCAATTTGTAAACCATCAAACTCCATTATAGAGAGCTACTGCCAAAGTGTGAGTGTGTGTGGGTGGGGGGGGGGGCACTTCAGTACATTGTCAATAAAGTGAAACTTCTATGTATATTGCTGGGGGGGGCGCGTTCTGTAAACTTAAGAAAAGCTCTTGTATGTCAGGGATTCTTCTTCTTTTTATTCTTCTTATCAAACATAAACCCGTTTAGCTTATTACAAGGTTGTACCTCACAACATTCCTTTAGAATTCGAAAAACAAAACGACTCATTGCAATGACAATGCTAGTTCAATGGTAAGGGTTCAACCCTTTATATATCAGACTTTCGTCCTTAAGGGGAGATCTACAGAGGAAGGTCCAACTACCCCTCACATTTAGCAAAGAGGTCCCTTGTTAGATAGACTCCAAAATTTGGGTCAGCCAAAGGCTCTGAATTCCATCTTTGCCTTCCCTCAGTGAGGGAGCGTAAATGTCGGGTTGGACTATATGTGCATTTTTATTCTTGGCTCCACATGTCAAGGGCCACTGTGGCATCTAAGACTAGCCGATGAAGTCCTTCGTGCAGGGTGCGAGAGTAGCCAAATGAGACATCTGTTCTTTAAGGTTCAGAATTAAGGAGGTGGTTTAGAATTATGTTTCTATGTTTAAGCTCAGACATTTTCTAAATAGCTGTTTGACAGCCTTACACAGGTCTACTTATTTCTAAGTGCATATTATAAGTGCATAGCCACGTGTATTTTGAAAGCTTTGTAGTGTCTTATGCCTTATGCAATTTGGGTCCTTATAGAAGGAATACATTTTTATAATTCAATAAGACTGCTTACTGATCTTTTACCAGAGGGTTTCCCTAAAATAGTACCCGCCTCCTTCACCCTCCACTTCTTCTCTAAAAATAAAATCACTAGCAGCTTTTCAATATACGTAAGCCAGAGTGAGAAATCACATCCTAATCACAGACTCCTTAGATGTTTGTGGGTTATTATTTATGTATTTTGTCCTCGCATAAATACTTTTGAACTCAGAAGGGTGATTATTCTTAGATGTATTAAGATATTCTAAGGTATCTCCCTTGTGTTACTGCTATTCCAAGCCTGGGAATCTGAGGGGTTCTTGAATGGACTTTTCTATAAACTGTGGAAGGTAAACTGTTATCTCTTATGAACTGTTAAAATTGGAACATCCACATGAATGTAAAAGCACAGGCCTTTGGGGATGACAAATATATATTGAGCAACACGGGATCAGAACAAATTATGCAGAAGTGGGAGAATGGATGGGGCCTATTATTGGAACACATGTCTTACACCCATTTCATCAGCGCTAGAGACAGAATATGAAGAAGGCCTTTCAGGGTGGGTTTCCCCCCTCTGAGCATTAAGCCAATCTGAATTCTCTTCAGCAGTGAAGCATTAAAGATATAGTGTTACCCTGGAAATATAAATTATTAATATATTCAGCATTTTTGTCACTTCTCAACTGTTAACCAAATTAGACAAAACTTTCTTTTGCTAAGTAGATTTTCTCTGTGGGATTAGCTTCGGGAATGCACAGGGCCACCACAGTAAACACATTGATCATTTACATACAATTTTTGCGAACTTCCACTGGCCCATGACAGTCTTTGTACCTCAAACGTTGGTATTCTTGATCCTCCTCCCTTCCCCCCCATTTAACTGTGGAGGATAAAACCCTGCTTTGGATTTTAAATGACCTCTGGATAAAAGTCTCCCTGCCGCTTTCTCTCTCTATTTGTTGTTGTATCTTTTTTTTCTGAAACCAGGTCCCCTGGCTTGGCACGGAGTCAAACTTAGGATAGTTTGACTTTGCAAAAGATGGAAAATGTCACTACAAAACGCAATGGATTCAAATCCTGTTTCCTCCTGCACTTTCTCTGACAACAGAGTACTTCCAGCCTCCCCACCCCCAGCCTGGACTCTGTCTCACACCCAATCCCCCCACTCTTTCTTTAAGTAAGTTGTATAGTAATGGTTTCTAAGAGAGGCCTGACCAAACCCAGCAATAACAAAAACTCATGGGTTTGGCTGGAGGTGATCCATTGTGAGCCTCTGAACCTCTTGTTTCTTGGGCTTCATCCTTGAGTGGGCAGGAATAAAAAGAATCATCCCCATGAAATCAAAGGTTTTCACCAGAGGCTTGAGGAACAAAGCTGAAGGCCAGTGCTCTGGGCCTGTCCCTTGGCTCCCTCCGCAGGGCTGGGATGACGATGGGCTTCCAGGAGCTCCAGCCACTGCTGCGGAAAGACAGAGCTTCCCAGAGCAATTGAACAATCAAATTGTAGCCCTGTGGACCAGCGGGGCTCCTCTGGTCTGGGCTGCTGAATGCCAGGGAAGGAAGGTGGAGGAGCTGCTAAGGTGAGGGCCTAACTGAGCCCCCAAACATAGGGAATTCCTCGGAACCTGGTCATGGGTGTCTGCTTGGGCTGACCCCTCTGGGAATAGAAGTTGATACGGGGCATATAAATGCACTGTGTGTTTGTGCAGTGCCGGGATGAGCTTTTTGGAATTGGGGATCAGATGCCCTTGTGGTTGTGGTGAGGTGCCGTTGGGTGGTTCTTAGACCCACCCGTCTGATAGAGTAGAGACCCACCCCCACACCACGCGGTGTCTGGGACCAGGTGGCTAGGTCTTTCTTCCACACAGCTGCTGGGTGGGGGGTGGGGGCGGTTTGAACTGCCAACTTTTAGGTGAGCAGCCAAGTGCACAGCCACTGTGCCCACAGGACTGACCCCTCGGTCCTGCTGTTCACTTCAGCAGAGACCAGAGAGGAAGAGCGATCTCACCTAGAAGGCTGTCAAAAGGAACAGTGGCCCTGCCCTTGTCCAGAAAGTCAACCTTGTGGCCTGACAGTTGGAGAGGATGCTCAGCCTGCTTGTTTGAGGCAGCTAACTTCTACGTTTTTAAATTTCCATAGAGCCAGCTGAGAATCATGGGGACCCCACGGGTGTCAGAGCAGAACTGTGTTCCACAAGGTTTTCTTTCAATGGCTATTTTTTGCTGAAGTAGATTGCCAAGTTTTTCTTCTGAGGTACCTCTGGGTAGACTAGAACCTCTGACCTTTTGGTTAGTAGTTGTGTGAGTCAACCATTGGTACCAACAACCCTCATGGCCATGGAGTTAATTTCAGTTCATAGTGACCCTATGGGACAGGGCAGAACTACCCCTGTGGGTTTCTGAGACTGTTACTCTTTACAGAACTAGAAAGCCTCCTCCATCTCCCCAGGGAAGCGGGTGGTACCAAACTGCTGCCTTTGTGGCTAGCGGCCTGATAAGTGAATAACCTACCACCTCCAACTCAGGATTTGGACGTAGAAATGCCCTGATGGGAGCTCTGCTCCTCTCAGAAAAGAAGAATCCAAGCAGGGCTGGGCTGCACCAGATCCCTCCACCTCTTACCAGGAGCTCACTGCAGACTGTGGATTCTGCAGCTAGGTTGCCTGGATGTGCCTTCCAGCCTCTTAGCAGTGTAACGTCAAGCAAGTTGTTAAGCCTTTTGATGTCTGTTTCAAAATCTGAAAAATATTGTTGTTGTTGTTGTTGTTGTTGTTGTTGTTAGGGACTATCAAGACATTTCCAGCTTATAGCAACCTTATGTACAAAAGAACGAAACACTGTCCAGTCCTACACCATCCTCACAATTTTACTTAGGTTTGATTGACTGAACTCAATGTTGCAGCCACTGGGTCCATCCATCTTGTCAGAGATCTTCCTCTTTCTCACTGCCCCTTGGCTTTATTTTACCTATACTCTGCTTGAAACGCTTGCTGATGATGATCAAGGATTTCAGCCTTCAGTATGGATTGCAATTCAATGCAAAGAAAAGTTATGTTTTCGCAACTGGACCAATAAGTAACACCATGATAAATGGAGAAAATATTAAAGTTGACATTGTCAAGGATTTCACCTTGTTTGGATCCACAATCAATGCTCATGGAAGCAGCAGTTGAGAGACCAAAGGACACATTGCCTTGGGTAAATTTGCTGTGCAAGACCTCTTTAGAGTGTTGAAAAGCAAGGAGGTTACTTTGAAGACCTGACCCAAGCCATGGTACTTTCAATCGCCTCATGTGCAATGTGAAAGTTGGACATTGAATAAGGAAGACTGAAGAAACGCCGACCCCAAATGAACTCTCAGTGGCAATGAATATTGAAACTACCCTGGACTGCCAAAAGAACACATAAATCTGTCTTGGAAGACGTACAGCCAGAAAGTGCTCGACAAGGATACCTGGGACATGTTATCAGGAGACACCAGTCCCTTGAAGGACATCATGCGTGGTAGAGTGGAGGGGCAGCGAAAAAGAAGAAGGCCCTCCAGGCCCCAATCTCAAGTACATGGACACTCCCCCCTCCCACCAGAAGAAGGCATTCCAGAGGATAGCACTGAAGCTACAGCTCAGGGAGAGGGACACGTCTGATCAGAGTACACAGGAGCAGACAAAAAATGAGCGAAAGAGAGAGAGTGGAACACATCCTGGTCCACCAAGACCCGAGGACAATATTCCTGCTCAGAGCAGCCAATGCACAGAGAAGACCATAGGGCCAGCCCCACCACAAGACAAGACATCCCTCACTGAACCATAGCACTATGGGGGACAACACTGGAGACAGGAATTGTGCCCGATCTGACCCCAGCACACTGAAGCCAAACACTAAGGACGTGCAACAGAACAGCAAGGGGAGCAGAGCAATGAAATCCCTGGGGAATACAAAAAATAGACTTTGGGGACAGGGCATGGCACCCCACCAGACTCTACTAGAAAACACACCTTTTAAAGGTCAACAAACAGACCTGGAACTATTTATAGGCT